>NW_021190436.1:0-926 GCF_002162155.2 Triticum dicoccoides | reverse complement strand
TAACAGTTTCCATTTACTTGTCTATGAACTGTATAGGCAACCAAGTAGTCCTTTACCGCGGACGCGGCTATTCGAATAGATCATGTTAACCCTGCAGGGGGTACTTCTTCATACACGCTCTCACCACTTACCGTCGTTTACACGACATGTACTCGGCAACCTTCAAGCGGAAGCCCAACGTGGGTGTCGGCCACGACCTACCTAATCACCTAAGCCTCCAGTCCAGGTTTATCGCCTATTCAGGTTCCATCCGCAGGGAGTCCGGCCAAGGTTTCCCATACGGCCCCGAACGATGTGAACAGGGTTCCCGAGATACCTAACGGGTATTCGGTACACCCGGCCACGTACCTACCGCATCACAGCCCACCCCTACGGTCAGCGCTGTCCACGGCCTCCAGTAGGCTACAAACACCAGAAACTACTTGCAACTCCTGGACAGAGAACTAGGGTGAATAAGAAGCCGAGAGGGTCCATTGGTTTCGGGCCCAATGCATGGTAGTAGCTGATTCTTAAATCACACATACATATCTCAGTGCTTAAGGTCGGCTTCAATGAAACAACCCACCATGTACTCCTACATGGCCTTTCATCGATACCTTTACCAAATCGTGTTCACCACACCACTCTCATTACCGACATAATCATTTCACTCCGGCCCATCACCCAGATGAACCAGACCTGACACGACTCTAAGCATAGCAGGCATAGCAAGGTAGGAACAACACATACATATGGCTCAAGCAACTCCTACACATGCTAGTGGGTTTCATCTAGTTACTGTGGCAATGACAGGTCATGCAGAGGAAATGGGTTCAACTACCGTAGCACACAGCAGTTTGAATCGCGTTGTCTTAATGCAGTAAAAGAGAGCAGGAGCGAGAACATGGGATTGTATCGATATGATCAAATGGTTGGTTGCTTGCCTG
>NW_021190435.1:0-1949 GCF_002162155.2 Triticum dicoccoides | reverse complement strand
TCTCTCTCTCTCTCTCTCTCTCTCCCTATAAATATATATTATTTTCCATAAAATCCTAACCTTTTATGTTATTATTTTAGTGGTTTTACAATGCATCTTATGTGTGTTCGTTTTGTGTTTATTGCAAGGATTATCTTATGCAATGGTAGGCTAGAGTTCAATGAATTAATGGAAGAGAGTGTGCCTTGTGTGTCGTGGGGTCACTTACTGTTGAATATATGAGCAAATTACTACGAGATTTAATCCGAATAAACAGAAGATAAATCATGACAGCACTAGCAGAGATTAAACTAATCATGCGAACTAGCATAGTAGATGAACATATCACATCTAGGGCACATACTAGAAATATGAATTCTACCACGATCTCGAACAAGAAGGATAGAATCACATATGTACGGTGCAACGGGAGCGGCACCGCCGGCGTTGATGTTGTCGCCCATGTCGTTGAGGATGAGGTTGCCGAGGTCGGGGAAGAAGTCGTCGTTGGCGAAGTCGTCGCTGCCAGTAGTCGCGCGAGTGCACTCCCCAAAAACCTGATCGCCCCACTCCCATACAGGATCACGAGAGACGGGGTTCCGGAGGCCTACTGTCCCTTCTCACGGTGCACGCCGGAAGGAGGAATGGAGAAGACTTGCATGGCGGCGCAATAATCTGAAACGGTGGTGTGAAACCATACAAAGCGTCGGCGGCTAGGGTAGACGCGTGCCTGACTATATAATATGGGCCGGGTAGGTCGTGGACGTGTTCATTAATTATTAATTGATGACATTAATTATTTCCGAGCAGCAAAAATATAGACAACGTGCATAGCTCTGTCCTCGGCTCATTCCTGCGGCGCGGCGCGTCGTGACGAGGCGTGGCGAGCGAGGAGGAGAAGCGCACGTGTAGGTCTCCTCCTCTTATGCTCATGCAAGTGGTAGAAGAGCTCACCTTATAAATAGGTGCAACTCTCTCTATCAACTTTTGGGGTGAGACTAAACTTTGGTCTCACTCACACCACTCACATGTGTGCATGAATGGGTCAAGAGAATTTCAGAATTTTAGTTAGGCTTTGGGCCAAGCCCAGTAGCAAATTCCAACACTTACATCATTGAACTGCAGAAAGCACCGACAAGGACCCGTATGGGAGGCGAATGATGGGTTCAGCTCATTACACAGAATGGTCTAACCGGTGGAGAGATGATATGTTTTTCCTTGACAAGACCAGTTCCCACAATGCAGGTTGTCTATCTCACCGATTCGAACGATGATGACCCATTTCATTCTTACGTCTTCAACAGAAGAATCAGGCTCGACGACTATAAGTCTGGCCGCCCTCCTTGACACACTACCGCCAAACAATATCTACATTGGGGTGTCATTTGTGACTCGCCTAATGGACACAAATCTTATCACCAAACACGTGATGGTATGTTCTCTTAAGTTATATCCATATTTGTTCTTCGTCCATGTGTGGCATCCCAGAGACTACCTAAGAAGATACTCCCTCCGTTCCTAAATATTTGTCTTTTTAGAGATTTCAACAATAACTACATATGAAGTCAAATGAGTGAATCTACACTCTAAAATATGTCTATATACATCAGTATATGATAGTCCATTTGAAATCTCTAAAAAGACAAATATTTAGGAATGGAGGGAGTAGTTACCAACACTCCTATGTCAGGTGAAGAAGGCATTGCTCTGGACGGCTCAAAAGAGATGAACATGAGGACGGCAGGAGGTCGGAGAAGATGATGTTGGCCATTCATCTTGCATCGGAGGGCTCAAAACAGATCGACTGACAAACGTTTTTTCTTTTCAGTCGACACTTACACCTAGCCACGTCCTTGCCAATTAAATGAGCGGGAGGGGCACCGCACCCGCAGAAAGGGATTCAACAGAAAATTAGTTACGTACTACGCTCTGACTTACGAAGGCTCCACTACGTACTAGAGTAGATGATA
>NW_021190434.1:0-995 GCF_002162155.2 Triticum dicoccoides | reverse complement strand
CCTGTTACCATCCGGCCTTGACGCACAGTTCGGGACCCCCTACCTGAGATCCGCCGGTTTTGACACCGACATTGGTGCTTTCTTTGAGAGTTCCTCTGTGTCGTCGCCTTTAGGCCCGATGGCTCCTTTGATCATCAACAACGATGCGGTCCAGGGTGAGACTTTTCTCCCCGGACAGATCTTCGTCTTCGGCGGCTTTGCACTGCGGGCCAATTCGCTTGGCAACCTGGAGCAGATCGAAAGCTACGCCCCTGGCCATCAAGTCAGGTTTGGAAGCCTAAACTACATGGCAGACATCCGCGGAGATTTGATCTTCGACGGATTCGAGCCACAACCAAGCGCGCCGCACTGTCTCGCGGGGCACGATCTAGCTCTATCACCGAACAGTATCCCGGAGGCCGCAAACGCACCAGCTCTGACCCTTAATTTGGAGCCAGTTGTGTCAATCGAGGATGAGCGGTTGCACGTCACCTCGGGGGCTGCGATCTCAAAGGCGATCGAGCCGAACGCCGGTCCCACACTCCGCGTGACTCACGACTCTGAGGATCTGGACTCCTCTCCGGACTCCGAACCCCCCGCGCCCCTGCCGATCGAATCCGATTGGGCGCCAATAATGGAGTTCACCGCCGCGGACATCTTTCAGCACTCGCCTTTTGGCGATATCCTGAATTCTCTCAAGTCTCTCTCTTTATCAGGAGAGCCCTGGCCGAACGGTGGTCAGCGAGGATGGGATACGGACGATGAAGAAATTCAAAGCCCACCCACCACCCACTTGGTAGCCACTGTCGACAATATAAACGACGTGCTCAACTTCGACTCCGGAGACATCGACATCATGGATGACAATGCAGGAGATACCGATGATCCAACGCCCATAGGGCATTGGACAGCCACCTCATCTCACGATGTGTACATGGTGGATACCCCTAAAGGAAGCGACAACGAGGAAAAAGGGGATGGAACGGGAGATCGACCCCCCGAAAAGCAATCAAAGC
>NW_021190433.1:0-995 GCF_002162155.2 Triticum dicoccoides | reverse complement strand
CCTGTTACCATCCGGCCTTGACGCACAGTTCGGGACCCCCTACCTGAGATCCGCCGGTTTTGACACCGACATTGGTGCTTTCTTTGAGAGTTCCTCTGTGTCGTCGCCTTTAGGCCCGATGGCTCCTTTGATCATCAACAACGATGCGGTCCAGGGTGAGACTTTTCTCCCCGGACAGATCTTCGTCTTCGGCGGCTTTGCACTGCGGGCCAATTCGCTTGGCAACCTGGAGCAGATCGAAAGCTACGCCCCTGGCCATCAAGTCAGGTTTGGAAGCCTAAACTACATGGCAGACATCCGCGGAGATTTGATCTTCGACGGATTCGAGCCACAACCAAGCGCGCCGCACTGTCTCGCGGGGCACGATCTAGCTCTATCACCGAACAGTATCCCGGAGGCCGCAAACGCACCAGCTCTGACCCTTAATTTGGAGCCAGTTGTGTCAATCGAGGATGAGCGGTTGCACGTCACCTCGGGGGCTGCGATCTCAAAGGCGATCGAGCCGAACACCGGTACCACACTCCGCGTGACTCACGACTCTGAGGATCTGGACTCCTCTCCGGACTCCGAACCCCCCGCGCCCCTGCCGATCGAATCCGATTGGGCGCCAATAATGGAGTTCACCGCCGCGGACATCTTTCAGCACTCGCCTTTTGGCGATATCCTGAATTCTCTCAAGTCTCTCTCTTTATCAGGAGAGCCCTGGCCGAACGGTGGTCAGCGAGGATGGGATACGGACGATGAAGAAATTCAAAGCCCACCCACCACCCACTTGGTAGCCACTGTCGACAATATAAACGACGTGCTCAACTTCGACTCCGGAGACATCGACATCATGGATGACAATGCAGGAGATACCGATGATCCAACGCCCATAGGGCATTGGACAGCCACCTCATCTCACGATGTGTACATGGTGGATACCCCTAAAGGAAGCGACAACGAGGAAAAAGGGGATGGAACGGGAGATCGACCCCCCGAAAAGCAATCAAAGC
>NW_021190432.1:0-1686 GCF_002162155.2 Triticum dicoccoides | reverse complement strand
GTCACTCTGAAAGTCACATCTCTCCATCTCCATAAACAAATCATATCACAGGAACATACATCTAGTATGAAACTTCAGAAAGGGAAATAGATTGAATTAAATTCCAATCCGGGTGGCAGCCACCTCTGAGATATCCACCCTTACAAACGACCAATCCTCTGATTTTTGTTGTTGCAAACTGCACTAAAGAGCTTTTTGAATGGCATGGTCGATCAAAAGGCCCTGGAAAAATATCCCAAACAATATCGATAGATTGATGTGCAGACGTGAACATATTTAAAGGGCGGGGAAGACGAACCAGCAGTAGTCTTCTCTGTGATCATTTGCGTAGCCACCTTCTTGACCTCATCTTCTGTGAGCATCCCATCAATGTTCATGTTCCACCTGTTAATGTGAGACACCCAAAGGAATTTTTTTATCAGTATGTTAGATTTACTTAAACTGAACATAGCTTAGTCCAAGATGTGGTCAGTAATCTCCGTCTAGACCTCTCTGAGCCGATCCTTGTTAATGCCTTCATCCGGCTCAATGTTCCTCTGCCTCGACATATCCAGAACAGCTTGTCAGCAAACTCCTTGGAGTTCTCCATGCCTTGGATCTGAGAAGCATGCCCAATAGAAAATTTAACAATTAAATGGCACTGCAAAAGTAATTAGAAAGTATAACACATTTGCACAATTACTGTATCATGAAACCTGTAAAAACTCAGTTACTGGACGGGCATACAAACTGAAAATCCTACTGTTTTATATAATCTTCACATTCCATTCATCAAGCAGATAGTAGCAATCATTCTAATAAATTGAATCAAAACTTGGAGACTCCCAATTACGAAAAGCACAAGCGGTGAACAAACTGAAAGTTAAGTTGGCTGAGATGGTTGTGCCCTCCAATTGCAGTCTGATGGATCGTGGGTACTATTACCCTTGTTCGCGACATATTTTTCTCAATCCCCACCTTTGTTTTCCGCCATCAGTCATTAAAAAATCAGGAGTGCGGGCAATCAAGGGATTTGGCGGGAGTGTGGGCGATCACTGGATTAGTGGGGACATAAGCAAACAAGGAATAAAAAGGCAGTTCGAGCGGACGTACAACCAACATAGGATTCAGATCCGATGGCAAAGGATCCGTTCGGATCTATTGCAAAATTCCTGTGTTTAGATTTTTTGCGTTTTTGTATAAAAATATTTTATATATTAATATTAAACATATATAAACAAGAGTGGAACAACGAACTATTTTTTCCACCCACACAGCCTTGCCCCCTCCTAAAAAAAGTCTTATCCCCTAAAAAAGCATGCTTATCCTCGATGCACAGGACATCGGCTAGTTCCTCTCACTCTCTCCCCCTCATAGCCACTCCAGTCGATGGCGCCCCTCCCATCGACGGCGTCGCCCGACCCTTCCTCTCCCCGCCAGGGCGTTGCCCCGCCATCTCTCCTCCACGCCACAGCTCCGCCCGCACAATCCTCTCCCTGCGACGGCGTCGCCGGCCTCCTTCTCTCCCCGTCAACATCTCACGCCGCCGTGTCGACGCCAATCCCGCGCGCCCGCCGGTCTGGCATCCTGGGCAGCCAGAACCAGATGGTAGTTGCAGAAGGGCTCACGGCTCTCCGTACATGCCGGCCACGTAGCTGTACCATCCGGATGTGGGTGGGAAGACCACGGCGCCCTTGTCGTCGACCC
>NW_021190431.1:0-1562 GCF_002162155.2 Triticum dicoccoides | reverse complement strand
AAGATCTCGTTAAGCGTGTTAAGTGTCCGCGAACGCCGAACAGGGCCAGGCCCACCTCTCTCCTAGGCGGTCTCAACCTGCCCTGTCGCTCCGCCACAAAAGATCCACACAGAGGGCCGTCGGGACAAAGGTCCTTTCAGCCCCCAATCCGTGAATCACTCGCGGGTACTCTTCGAGCTGACCCGACTTTAGTCACCATCTGTATAGTATGTATGTATAGTATATACCCGTGATCACCTCCCAGGTGATCACGGCCCGATAGTATAGCAAGGCAGACTGACAAGAATGTAGGGCCGATGATGGTAAACTAGCATCCTATACTAGGCATTTAGGATTGCAGGTAAGGTATCAACAGGTGTAGCAACAATGACAGGCTATGCATCAGAATAGGATCAACGGAAAGCAGTAACATGCTACACTACTCTAATGCAAGCAGTATAGAGAAGAATAGGCGATATCTGGTGATCAAGGGGGGGGCTTGCCTGGTTGCTCTGGCAAGAGAGAGGGGTCGTCAACTCCGTAGTCGAACTGGGCAGCAGCAGCGTCGGTCTCGTAGTCTACCGGAGAGAAGAGGGGAAGAAACAATGAATACCAAGTAAACAGATGCATATCGATGCATGACATGTCAAGAAGCGATGCTAGGCGTGCCCTAACGTGGTATGAGGTGGTACTGGTTAAGGGGGGAATCGTCCGGGAAAGTATTCCCGGTGTTTCACGTTTTCGGACAGATGAACCGGAGGGGGAAAGTTGCGTGTTTGGTATGTTAGAGGTGTGTGGTGGACGAACGGGCTGCGTATCCGGGTTCGTCTCGTCGTTCTGAGCAACTTTCATGTTGAAAATATTTTAATCCGAGTTACGGATTAAAAGATATGATTTTTTTAAAAGATTTTATTAATTTCTGGAATTTAATTAATTAATTAATTAATTCGAAAAAAATGTATTTATGACGTCAGCATGATGTCATGCTGACGTCAGCAGTCAGCAGGGTTGACTGAGTCAACCCTGACAGGTGGGTCCCGCATGTCATTCTCTGTTATCTAATTAACCTAATCAGATTTAATTAACAGTGGTTAATTAGCTTTAATTAGTGATTAGGTTAAATCTAATCTGATTTAATTAAGTTAATTAATTCTCTAATTAATTAATTAATTAATTAATTTTTTAATTATTATTTTTAATATTTAGTTTTCCCCTTCTTTTTTTTTTGTTTTAACAGTGGGGCCGGCCCCACTGGTCAGGGACCCAGCCCAACCGGGGCGGGCGAACGGGGAGAGGCGCAGTTGAGCGCCCGAATGGGGCGCAGCGGGGGAGGCCGAGGCCACCACGACGGCCGGAGGGGCCGCAGCCACAGTGAGGGGCCGGGCTGCGAGCGGCGCCGGCGAGGCGACCGAGCGGTGGACGGGGCCGGCAGCGGCCGGAGCGGCAGGGAGGAGTGGGGCGAGCGCCGTGCGGGGCCGCGGTGGTGGTCGGGGCGGCCGCCGCGGCGAGAGGTGGTGCGGGAGTCGACGGCCGCCGTGGTGCGGCGGGGGCGTTGGCCGCGGCGTCGGCACCGGCGCGCGTCG
>NW_021190430.1:0-821 GCF_002162155.2 Triticum dicoccoides | reverse complement strand
TAACCCTCTCTACTTTCTCGCACATGATATGTGGGTGAAATGATGATACCATGCCAACTTGGAACCTTTTCAGAGTTCATTTCAAATGCTTTTCAACTTCATGGTCTTATAGGTCAAAATAATCAGTAAATGCATGAAAAATAACAAATGAAGTCAGAAAGGGTTGTAAATTGATGATGTGGCTTTGAATGGTGCATTTTGAACACAGAAAAACTATGGAGTTCAAATAAGTTCCAAAAAAATGAAATTCCTTTGTAACAGACGAGTTTCCGTATGAAACCCTGATATTTCGAAAGATTTTGTCTCTTTTATACACGAAGTGCATCCCGTTTTTTCCATAACCCTCTCTACTTTCTCGCACATGCTATGTGGGTGAAATGATGATACCATGCCAACTTGGAACCTTTTCGGAGTTCATTTCAAATGCTTTTCAACTTCATGGTCTTATAGGTCAAAATAATCAGTAAATGCATGAAAAATAACAAATGAAGTCAGAAAGTGTTGTAAATTGATGATGTGGCTTTGAATTGCATTTTGAACACAGAAAAACAATGGAGTTGAAATAAGTTCAAAAAAATGAAATTCCTTTGTAACGACGAGTTTCCGTACGAAACCCTGATACTTAGAAAGAGATTGTCCGTTTTGTACACGAAGTGCATCCAGTTTTTGCCGTAACCCTCTCTACTTTCTCACACATGCTATGTGGGTGAAATGATGATACCATGCCAACTTGGAACCTTTTCAGAGTTCATTTCAAATGCTTTTCAACTTCATGGTCTTATAGGTCAAAATAATCAGTAAATGCATGAAAAATAACAAAT
>NW_021190429.1:0-693 GCF_002162155.2 Triticum dicoccoides | reverse complement strand
GAAATGGGGATGACAGAACCCCCAGTCCCCTCTGAAACCAACTAGGGTTTACTAAAAACTTTTTCAATGAACCTGAAATGCCCTTCTAAAATGCCCATCATTTTTGTCTTGGTTCAGAACCTCTGCCAAAAGTGGTGCACATTTTCCTAGGCCATCTTAGGGTTTTTGAATTAAATCATAAATATTTGAATTTGGGCATTTAAAATTATATAAAATATTTAAATGCTCAAATACCTCCAAACTAAAATGTTTCATGTTGGAAATAATCCAACTATGGACTAGGAGTAATTTGGTGATTTTTGAAGTTGCCTAGGTATTTTATTTAATTCAACAAAGTTGCAGAAGTATTAAAAAAACAGAAACAGAAAGAAAATGGGAAAAGCTTACCTGGCGCCTGCCCCCGGCCCACCTGCCGGCCCAGCCCAGCACCGCTCCAGCGAGCTGCTTGCCGGCCAGGCATGCAGGCAGGTGCCCGACGGCGACCGCAGCGTGCGCCACGCACCTGCTCGCCGCCTCGCCGCTCCCCTCGCCCGGTGACGTCGTGGATCAGCCTCCCTCGCTCCCCCGAACCCCCCAGACACCCCCTCTCCTCTCCAGCTCCTCCCCGCCATGGCCGACGCCACCATCGCCGTGCCTTCGTCGTAGCCGTGCTCCCCGACGGCCGTGCGTCCTCTCACCGTGTCTAGGAGCTCC
>NW_021190428.1:0-718 GCF_002162155.2 Triticum dicoccoides | reverse complement strand
CCGTTCCGCGCCGCCCATCGCCCCTCTGCTCTCCACGTGGCCTCATGCGTGCCAGCACACGCCCGTGGCACCGCCACCGTGGCCGGCAAGCACGGGACGCGCTCCCTGCCGCCGACGGGCCCACGCCGCCCCGTTCTGTCGAACTCACCCCCAAAGCACCAAACCAGCTCGATTAGCACCAAAACGGAACCGTGGACCTCCACGATGACGCCCAACGTCCTAATTACCCCGACCAAGCCCTGCGCCGCCGTAATCGTCACCGGAGACCCCCGTTCACGGCCACCGCCTCGGACCGCCTATATACAGGGCCCCCGAGCTCACCCTCGTGCATGCATCATCACCACTCCTCACCAACGCCCCGCCAGGCCACTAGGAGAACCTCGAGGAGGTCTCCTCCCCCAACTCCGGCCGCCCCGATCCGCCTCGGCCTCCACCACGATTCGCTCCGGTGAGGCCATCTCCGGCGCTCTAACCCCGTCAATTACTCCCTCTAGCTACCAGGAACCTAACCCCCTCCTCAATTTGATCTCTGCAGCCCTCTCCGACGAGTCCCTCGACCACCCGAGCCGCCGTCCGCCGGAGCAAAGCTCGCCGTCGACGTGGTACTCGCCGGCGACCACCACCACCACCAACCGACGCGGAAGGGTGCCCTGAACACGGAGGTACCCTCCGATCCCCCTGCCTCGCCGTGGATAGCCGCCGGCGACCACCGCGGCTC
>NW_021190427.1:0-952 GCF_002162155.2 Triticum dicoccoides | reverse complement strand
TTGGTTTCCTCTTCAGTTGGTGTGGGCATCACAGGAACATTTTCCTGAGCTGCACCACTTTCCCGTTCGAGAGGTAGTACTTCATCGAGTTCTACTTTCCTCCCACTTACTTCTTTCGAGAGAAACTCTTTTTCCAGAAAGCATCCGTTCTTGGCAACAAAGATTTTGCCCTCGGATCTTAAGTAGAAGGTATACCCGACAGTTTCCTTAGGGTATCCTATGAAGACGCATTTTTCCGACTTGGGTTCGAGCTTTTCAGGTTGAAGTTTCTTGACATAAGCATCGCATCCCCAAACTTTTAGAAACGACAGCTTAGGTTTCTTCCCAAACCATAATTCATACGGTGTCGTCTCAACGGATTTAGACGGTGCCCTGTTTAAAGTGAATGTAGCTGTCTCTAGAGCGTATCCCCAAAATGATAGCGGTAAATCAGTAAGAGACATCATAGACCGCACCATATCCAATAGAGTGCGATTACGACGTTCGGACACACCGTTTCGCTGAGGTGTTCCAGGTGGCGTGAGTTGTGAAACGATTCCACATTTCCTTAAGTGTGTGCCAAATTCGTGACTTAAATATTCTCCTCCACGATCTGATCGTAGGCACTTTATCTTTCGGTCACGTTGATTCTCCACCTCATTCTGAAATTCCTTGAACTTTTCAAAGGTCTCAGACTTGTGTTTCATTAAGTAGACATACCCATATCTACTTAAGTCATCAGTGAGAGTGAGAACATAACGATATCCTCCGCGAGCCTCAACGCTCATTGGACCGCACACATCGGTATGTATGATTTCCAATAAGTTGGTTGCTCGCTCCATTGTTCCGGAGAACGGAGTCTTGGTCATCTTGCCCATGAGGCATGGTTCGCACGTGTCAAACGATTCATAATCAAGAGACTCTAAAAGTCCATCGGCATGGAGCTTCTTCATGCGCTTGACACCAATGTGAC
>NW_021190426.1:0-925 GCF_002162155.2 Triticum dicoccoides | reverse complement strand
TCCAAGGTGCGCTTACGTGTCGGTCATCAACAATCACAGTTTGGGCCGATTCTGGCCCGTTTCTTGGACTACTACTCTATTTTGGGGTCTCAGAGTCATTTCCATGATTGACGAACCCCAGGGTGCGTTTACGTGTCGGTCATCAACACTCACATATTTTGCCGAATCGTGTCCGTTTCGTGCACTATTACTCAATGTTTTGGAGACCCAGAGGGATTTCCACCATTGATGAACCCCGGGGTGCATTTATGTGTCGGTCGTCAACACTCACAGTTTTGGCCAATTCTGACATGTTTCGTGGACTATTACTCACGGTTTTGGGGTCCCGAAGTGATTTCCATTGTTGTTGAACTCCAAGGTGTGCTTACGTGTCGGTCATCAACAATCACAGTTTGGGCCGATTCTGGCCCGTTTCTTGGACTACTACTCTATTTTGGGGTCTCGGAGTCATTTCCATGATTGACGAACCCCAGGGTGCGCTTACGTGTCGGTCACCAACAATCACAGTTTGGGCCGATTCTGGCCCGTTTCTTGGACTACTACTCTATTTTGGGGTCTCAGAGTCATTTCCATGATTGACGAACCCCAGGGTGCGTTTACGTGTCGGTCATCAACACTCACATATTTGGCCGAATCGTGTCCGTTTTGTGCACTATTACTCAATGTTTTGGAGACCCAGAGGGATTTCCACGATTGATGAACCCCGGGGTGCATTTATGTGTCTGTCGTCAACACTCACAGTTTTGGCCAATTCTGACATGTTTCGTGGACTATTACTCACGGTTTTGGGGTCCCGAAGTGATTTCCATAGTTGTTGAACTCCAAGGTGTGCTTACGTGTTGGTCATCAACACTCGCAGTTTTGGCCGATTCTGGCCCGTTTCATGGACTATTACTCACCGTTTTGGGGTCCCAAAGCGATTTCC
>NW_021190425.1:0-877 GCF_002162155.2 Triticum dicoccoides | reverse complement strand
CGGGCGGCGGCGCAGACGGGCCCCGCGGGTCCGCGATGGGCCCGGCGGGCCTCGGGTGTCCGACGAAGTGGGCGCCGGCGCGAGGACGCGTGGCATCTCCCGGTTGGCTGAGGCGGATGGGGCGGTGATGTGGCGGCGCCTGATTGGCCGAAGCGAGGTGGCCGGCGGCGGCGGACATGTCCGGGTGACGCGGAAGAAACGTCCGGCGGCGCGGGGGGGAAAAAGATCTAGGGTTAGACCCGGATTTCGCGGGAGATGCACATATATATAGGTAGAGGGAGCTAGGAGAGTCCAAATGAGGTGCGGTTTTCGGCCACGCGATCGTGATCGAACGACCGAGGGCATGGAGGGGAGTTTGCTGGGTTTGGGCCACTTTGGAAGGGGTGTTGGGCTGCAACAAAAGAGGGCTTTACGGTTACCCGGTTAACCGTTGGAGTATCAAACGACCTCCAAATGGCACGAAACTTGACAAGCGGTCTACCGGTGCTATACCTAGGCCGCTTGGCAAACCTCGGGCCATTCTGAGAATGTTTAACACCCGCTCACAACGAGAGACAAAAGGGGGACGCCGGAGGGTATAGGAGTGCCGGATTGCAAAACGGACAACGGGGAAAATGCTCGGATGCAAGAAACGAACATGTATGCCAATGCGATGCACATGATGACATGATATGAAATGCAGATGATGACATGGAAAAATGCAACACGCAAGCAAATGACATGGCAACAACGGCGAATAACTGGCATACACTTGGCGCATCGAATCCGGGGCGTTACATCCGGCTCTTGAAGAGAGCAACCGAAAGAGTCCGGCATCGTCTAGTATGCGGTCGGACGCACTGAAGGATCTGCTAGAGCAAGCGGCTATCTCAGAAGC
>NW_021190424.1:0-3183 GCF_002162155.2 Triticum dicoccoides | reverse complement strand
TGTGTGTGTGTGAGTGAGTTGGTGTTGGTTGTGTCAATACTAGCTACGCAGAGGCCAAGTGTGTGCTCACTATATTTGTATTATCTATGCTTCATTTTGGGTAATAAAATTCACCCTTTATCTCGCTTAGGTTCTCTCGTTTTCCCTCCGCCTTGGTCGGTGCACAACCTAAGATGACTTATTCACCTAGACGGAGGCAGTACAACATATGTTTCCCCAATATATTTTTTGGAAACGCTTCCCAACTAGACGATCGAACATGAAACATCCGTCGTGTCGTATGCATGATGTGTGCCCCTGACTGAGACGTCTTGCAACAACCCTTGTTGCAAGACGCGTGGGCGGCACATGAACTAAGTTGCAGCTCGCGTAGGAAAAATGACTGTTGAGGGGATCACAACAAGGCTCGTGTTGCAAAGCGTTGAGTGCAACACGAGGGCTCAACGAGCATATCAGATACATAAAAAGGAAAAAAATATTCGGGGTTTGCAACAAGGATCGTGTTGCAAAGTGCTGAGTGCAACATGAGGATTGTCACAAAGGCACATGTTGCAAAGTGAGCGAAATAAGAGAATTGTTTTTTGCAAAGACTCAACGAGTAGATCGAAAGGCCGTCGCATTAGAAAAGAAAATGTTCGAGCGATTGCACAAGGCTCATGTTGCAAAGTACTGACTGCAACATGAGACTTGTTGTAAAATCTCTATGAGCAGATCGGACTGCTGTCGGGCAGAAAAAGAACAAGAAAAATGTTTGGAGGGATTGCAACAAGCAGGATCATGTTGCAAAGGGTTGAGCGCAACACGAAGCTTGCTGCAAAGTCCCAGTGTCTCATGGGGAGGGATCAGATCTCCGTTCGCGGCATCAAATGGACGACCGAGCGGTTGATCTTCTAGGATTATTATCCGATCAACGTGTATCACGCCTCATAAATTTGAGGGCCCTAGTTGATGGGATTTTGAATAATGGATTTAGCTGATTAGGTATACGGCCATATGGGCTTGGTGCCTAAAAGAAGTGGAGAGAAGTAGGGTGGGCTTTTGAGCTAAACATAAACAAATGCATACAACAAATCAATTCATTGTGTTCTGCAGCACAGTTGCTATATATTTGTTCGATGTATTGTGTCCATGCCATTGTATATACGAGACATTTATATTACATTTTGTATTTTATCTATCACGATGTTGTAGAAGAACGACTTTTGCACTAATGTGTTGTTGATGATATACTATTGTGCTATCCCTTCCAATCACTTTACTCATTTACTTCCTGATGATGAGTTCCTCAATGTTTCTCACTAAATTGGAATAGATGAAGTGGATTGAGGTGGGATTCACATGGAGAGTCCAATCTTAAGGCTTATTATTCGCCTAGAGTCGCTCCTTGTATGTTTGATTTTTCTAACTTAGGCCTTCAATTTCACAAAATCATGACATTTTCTACATGAATATGACCCTCAAAACGTACAATGGGCCATTAATTATATGTATGAAACTCAACATAATAATAAAAAATCATAAAAAATTAAGACACATATAAAAACAACATATGTTGTTATACTTCCGTAGTAACTGAAACTATGCCTAAAACGTCATATTTTGTGAACTACTCCCTCCATCCCATAATATAAGATCTTTTACAACACTGTGTTAAAAAAGCTCTTATATTATGGGACGGAGAGAGTAGATGCCACATATTGTAATTAAACAAAGTAGAATTCGTGTTCCCATTTACCATATGACTTGGTTTTCTTAGCAACTTTTTTGTATATTCCGAGCTATATGTAGCAAACTAAGTGTTGCTTATATATATTATGTATGTCCATGAGTCCATTTAAGCACGATTAAATATCTCAAAGGGGGTGTGGAAAATCAAGTGTGTAAAGCATTTTGTTCCTAGACCATACAAGCCATAGTCTAGGTGCAATTCAATAGAGCATTCTAGAGCAAACGAGTGTATGTTGCCAATGGTGCATGGTTTAGTGGATCCTATTTTCACTAGTTTTCTTCGTTTCTTTTCTCGGTTTTCAATGGTTTTCTGTTCTGTTTTTCTATGATTTCTTTTCAGTTCCTTTGTTTCTTTTCTCCGTTTTAATTGGTTTTTTTTTCTTTTCTTCGTTTTCTTCGGTTGTCTATTTCCTTTTTGCATTTTTCCCCATTTTTCTTTGTTTCTTTCTCAATTTTCACTGTTTTCATTCGTTTTTGTTAGTTTTCTTCTATATTTCTTTTCCTTTTTAGGGTTTATTTGTTTCTTTTTTGGGTTTGATTTTTTTATTTCTTCTTTTCTTCGGTTTTCTATTTCTCTTTCGCATTTTTTCATTTTTCTTCGTTTCTTTCTCGATTTTCACTGTTTCACTCTTTCTATTTTTAGTTTTGTTCTGTTTTTCTTTGCCCTTTTTATGGTTTATTTGTTTCTTTTTCAGGTTTGATTGGTTTTCTTCACTTCTTTTTGTTTCTTTTGTCATTTTCAATTGTTACTTTTATTCAACACATGTCGATTTTTTGTCGCTGGGGATGGACTTAGCGGCGGGTGGAAAAACTTTGCGGAAAAGCATAGCCATAAGGTCAGTGACGCCCTTATCTTTTGACTCGTGAGCTCAGTAAAATTCAAGGCAAGTTATTTCATCAATTTCCATATGGCATTCCTTTGTGATTATTTTTTGTCAAATGCACGGCAGAAGCAGTGCCCAATTGCCTATTGTTTTCAGGTATATACAATAAGACATAGTGAGTTGGCTGACAACTAATGATGATGTCAGCTCTAAGGAAGATGATGATGTCAAGCGTAATGAGGAGAATGCAGAGTGTAATGATGATGATGATGGATCATCGTCGATGGAGAAAATAAGACTACTGTCATGGATGAGAGCCCTTGCGTCGAAGATGGCTACTGTCATGGATGCTCTCAAGGCGGCGAATGAATAGGTGGGGGAGCTGGAGTCGAGCGTGAAGAAGTCTGTGCAGGCTGTGCGGCGGATGGAAACGGCACCATGGTGACAAAAACATCACCAACTTGTGCAAATCTTGAGTAACTATCTAGGACGGTGTTTTCATGTGCACATCAGCTTCAACTTGTGCAACAGGAAAGGTGTTTTATTATGTATATGTGTGCCAAACAGCTACTGAACATCCAATTTCTCAAATCTCAATGTCATTTCTAGCGGTTCTGAACTTTTTTTTTTT
>NW_021190423.1:0-1109 GCF_002162155.2 Triticum dicoccoides | reverse complement strand
ATTGCAATTCATCTTATTTTTGGGAAGGGTCTATGTAAGAGCTTTTGTTTAGCAAACTCCACACACTCAACTATCATTTAATCTTTCACAATTGCTAACACTCATGTGATATTTATGGTTTCAAAGTTTCAATCGGACATAGAGAAAGATAGGGGCTTATAGTTTCGCCTCCCAACCTTTTACCTCAAGGGTAATGTCAACAATAATAATTTATGAAAACCTACATCCAAGTGGATATATATATATATATATATATATATATATATATATATATATATATATATATATATATATATATATATATATATATCATCGTTCCAACACAAAGTGCTTGCCAAAGGAAAAAGTGTAAAAAGGAAAGGTGATGATCACCATGACTCTTGTATAAGGGTAGAAGATAAAAGTAAAAGATAGGCCCTTCGCAGAGGGAAGCATAGGTTGTCATGCGCTTTTATGGTTGGATGCACAAAATCTTAATGCAAAAGAACGTCACTTTATATTACGGCTTGTGATAAAGACCTTTATTATGCAGTCTGTCGCTTTTATTTCTTCCCTATCACAAGTTCGTATAAAGCTTATTTTCTTCGCACTAATAGATCATACATATTTAAGAAGCAATTTTTATTGCATGCACGATGACAAGTTCCTTGAAGGATCTTATTCAATCCATAGGTAGGTATGGTGGACTCTCATGGAAAAACTGGTTTAAGGGATGTTTGGAAGCACAAGTAGTATCTCTACTTGATGCAAAAAATTTGGCTAGCATGAGAGGGAAAGCAAGCTCAACATGTTGGATGATCCAAGACAATATAACGTTTAGGATATAGGAAAACATACCCATTAAGTTGTCTTCCTTGTCCAACATCAACCTTTTAGCATGTCATATTTTAATGAGTGCTCACAGTTACAAAATATGTCCAAGATAGTATATTTATATGTGAAATCTCTCTTCCTTTAATATTCTTTCATGAATTGTTCAAGTGACCAATGCTGCGTTTGCTGACTTTCAATAAGTTTACTACCTATACTTATTATGTGTGAAGTCATTACTCCCCATGTTATAAGCATATGAAACATATATAAATTTTGATTTTATAATATTCAATTCA
>NW_021190422.1:0-911 GCF_002162155.2 Triticum dicoccoides | reverse complement strand
CGAATTCGCCGTCTCCAGCGCGTCCCCGAGCCCGCTTCGACGCCCACTGCAACCGCGGTGAGCTACGCCACCGTTTCCCCCTCTCCTTCCCCTCGTTCCCTCACCGTAGCCACCTCCCCACCACGGCCGAACCTCCACCGTCGCCGAGCTCGCCGTCGACGCAGCTCCGGTGACCATTTGGTCACCCCGGCGAGTCCAACGAGTTCGCAAGACCCCGTAGAGCATCCCTAGCGCCTCGCTTTGCTCGACTTCGAGCTCCAGCACCGTTCCCGTGCACGACCGAACCCCGGCGGCCGCAGCCGAGCTCGCCGCCGTCGACTCCGGCCACCCCGACCCCAACGGGCTCCGCCAAGAGCTGCGGGTTGGCCTCAGCTCCACTCCGGTGGTCTCCGCGGTCCGTTTGGTGGCCGAAATGACCAAAACCACTTCCGCCGCCGCGTCGGGCTCGCCGGCAACTAAACGCCAGCAGCCGACATTAACTTTGACCATGGGTGGGCCCTGGTTGACTCCCCTGAGTCAATGACAGGTGGGGCCCAGCCCTGTTATTTAAACAGGATTAGTTTTAATTAAGTTTTAATTAAAATAATCACCCTGACATGCGGGACCCACTGTCAGGTTTGACCTGGACCAGTTCCGTTGACCTGCTGACGTCACACTGACGTCAGGCTGACGCAGTAATTGATTTTCTGGATTTAAATTAAATCAGGAAATTCCAGAATATTATTTAAACTTCAAAAATTCATAACTTTTATTCTGTAACTCCAAATTGGACAAATTATATATGAAAAATGATCAGAAAAATCCAATCTATCCATCTGTACTATTTTCATGCATGATCAAACAAGTTAAATTGATGTTTTAAGCAGAACAAGGAAAAGCACTTTAAAAGGCCATATTTGAATTTGAAATTT
>NW_021190421.1:0-871 GCF_002162155.2 Triticum dicoccoides | reverse complement strand
CCCACCCGCATCGCCGCTGTCGCCTCGTCCCGTCACCAACCCCGAGGCCGCCGGATCGACCCGCGTCGCCTGTGACGCCCCCGATTCAATCGTACACTAATCATGCACGCAAATGTGTACGATCAAGATTAGGGACTCACGGGAAGATATCACAACACAACTCTACAAATAAAATAAGTCATACAAGCATCATAATACAAGCCAGGGGCCTCGAGGGCTCGAATACAAGTGCTCGATCATAGACGAGTCAGCGGAAGCAACAATATCTGAGTACAGACATAAGTTAAACAAGTTTGCCTTAAGAAGGCTAGCACAAACTGGGATACAGATTGAAAGAGGCGCAGGCCTCCTGCCTGGGATCCTCCTAACTACTCCAGGTCGTCGTCGGCGGGCAGCACGTAGTAGTAGGCACCTCCGGTGTAGTAGGGGTCGTCGTCGACGGTGGCGTCTGGCTCCTGGACTCCAGCATCTGGTTGCGACAACCAGGAAAAAGGAAAGGGGGAAAAAGGGGGGAGGAAGCAACCGTGAGTACTCATCCAAAGTACTCGCAAGCAAGGAACTACACTACATATGCATGGTTATAAGTGTAAGGAGGCCATATCAGTGGACTGAACTGCAGAATGCCAGAATAAGAGGGGGGGTAACTAATCCTGTCGAAGACTACGCTTCTGGTCACCTTCGTCTTGTATCAAGTATAAGAGAGCAGATTGAAGTCCTCCAAGTAGCATCTCCAAGTAACATCTCATAGCATAATCCTACCCGGCGATCCCCTCCTCATTTCCCTGAGGTAGAGCGACCACCGGTTGTATCTGGCACTTGGAAGGGTGTGTTTTATTAAGTATCCGGTTCTAGTTGTCATAAGGTCAAGGTA
>NW_021190420.1:0-1042 GCF_002162155.2 Triticum dicoccoides | reverse complement strand
GTCGGCACGCTGCCTCTACATTTACCTATGGGATTAGTTTTGAACCTTAATAATTGTTATTTAGTGCCAAGTTTGAGCATGAACATTGTATCTGGATCTCGTTTAATACGAGATGGCTACTCATTTAAGTCTGAGAATAATGGTTGTTCGATTTATATGAGAGATATGTTTTATGGTCATGCTCCGATGGTCAATGGTTTATTCTTAATGAATCTCGAGCGTAATATTACACATGTTCATAGTGTAGATGCCAAAAGATGTAAAGTTGATAACGATAGTCCCACATACTTGTGGCACTGCCGCCTTGGTCACATTGGTGTCAAGCGCATGAAGAAGCTCCATGCCGATGGACTTTTAGAGTCTCTTGATTATGAATCGTTTGACACGTGCGAACCATGCCTCATGGGCAAGATGACCAAGACTCCGTTCTCCAGAATAATGGAGCGAGCAACCAACTTATTGGAAATCATACATACCGATGTGTGCGGTCCAATGAGCGTTGAGGCTCGCGGAGGATATCGTTATGTTCTCACTCTCACTCATGACTTAAGTAGATATGGGTATGTCTACTTGAAACACAAGTCTGAGACCTTTGAAAAGTTCAAGGAATTTCAGAATGAGGTGGAGAATCAACGTGACCGAAAGATAAAGTGCCTACGATCAGATCGTGGAGGAGAATATTTAAGTCACGAATTTGGCACACACTTAAGGAAATGTGGAATCGTTTCACAACTCACGCCGCCTGGAACACCTCAGCGAAACGGTGTGTCCGAACGTCGTAATCGCACTCTATTGGATATGGTGCGGTCTATGATGTCTCTTACTGATTTACCGCTATCATTTTGGGGATACGCTCTAGAGACAGCTACATTCACTTTAAATAGGGCACCGTCTAAATCCGTTGAGACGACACCGTATGAATTATGGTTTGGGAAGAAACCTAAGCTGTCGTTTCTAAAAGTTTGGGGATGCGATGCTTATGTCAAGAAACTTCAACCTGAAAAGCTCGAACCCAAGTCGGAAAAATGCGTCTTCATAGGAT
>NW_021190419.1:0-1252 GCF_002162155.2 Triticum dicoccoides | reverse complement strand
TGCCCTTGATCCCGAAGCGGTGAGCACCCTTCATTGGTGTAACGCGAAGATAGGCCTTTTCACCAGGTTGATAGACCATGTCTTTATGATGACGGTCATAATTACTCTTCTGGCGTGACTGAGCAGTCTTGAGATTCTCGCGAATAATGCGGACTTGCTCTTCGGCATGTTGGATAATATCCGGACCAAAGAGTGGACGTTCCCCAGTTTCTGACCAGTTTAGAGGGGTTCGGCACTTTCGTCCATATAACACTTCGAAGGGGGCCATCTTCAGACTAGCCTGATAGCTATTATTATAAGAGAACTCAGCATACGGAAGAGATTCCTCCCATTTCTTGCCGAAGGAAATAACACAAGCTCGAAGCATGTCTTCGAGAACTTGGTTGACACGTTCAACTTGCCCTTGTGACTGAGGATGAAAAGCAGTGCTGAAAGACAGATGAGTGCCCATAGCTTCTTGGAAACTTGCCCAGAATCTTGAAGTGAATAAACTGCCACGGTCTGAACTGATAACCAATGGAATACCGTGAAGCGAGACAATTCTGGTCATGTAGAGGTTTGCCAGCTGACTAGCAGTGATCGTTTCCTTGACAGCCAGAAAATGTGCAATTTTAGAAAGTCGGTCAATGACGACAAGAATAGCATCATTGCCTTTCTGCGATTTGGGGAATCCAGTAACGAAGTCCATCTCGACATGGTCCCATTTCCATTCCGGAATAGATATAGGTTGCAGAGTTCCAGCAGGCCTTTGATGTTCTGCTTTGATACGATGACAAACGTCACATTCAGCAACATAACGAGCAATGTCTTGCTTCATGTTAGACCACCAGAATCTCTGGCGGATGTCTTGATACATCTTCGTACTACCAGGATGGATACAAAGAGGCGTATCATGAGCTTCTTTCATAACCTCCTGAGTCATATTCAGGTTTTCCTTCTTACATGGCACCACTAGGCGGCCTTTGAAGTACAAGGCGCCATCATCAGCAATAGTGAAGGATGAGGGACTTCCTTCTTTGAGGTCTTGCTTAATCTTGTAGACTTCAGAGTCAAATCCCTGCATTGTCTTAATGGTGCCCACGAGATCGGGTTCAACAGCCAGGGTATAGAGAGAACCCTGGGAAACAACACGGAGATTCATCTTGCGGAACTCCGGAGGAGGGGGAGCGAGTGCACCCGGAGGAACAATATGGAGGTTTAGCTTTCTGAATTCTTCAACAAGTGAGGGCTGAACTTTGTGAACCTGGAGGTG
>NW_021190418.1:0-1428 GCF_002162155.2 Triticum dicoccoides | reverse complement strand
CCGAGCCGTGTAGCAACCTCCCGGAGCTCAACCGCACCCACCGCCGTGGACCTCGTCGCCGACGTGCTCCCGGTCATCCTCCGGCCACAAGATGGTGTCCATCTTGCTCACCGCGTTCCACAGCACCTAGCTAGCCACTCCACGAGCCTCACCGAACCCTCTAGCACCAAGTTCACCTCCGACCGAACCTCGGTGGCCGCCAAAGTCGTCGCCGGCGTCGACTCCGGCCACCCCGACCCCAACGGACTCCGCCAAGAGCCGCGGGTCGTCCTCAGCTTCACTCCGGTGGTCGCCACGTTCCATTTGGTGGCCGAAACGACCAAAACCACTATCGCCGCCGCACTGTTGGTCGCCGCCGGCCAGAACTCCGGCGAGCTGACGTGGCCTAGTTGATTAACCACTAATCCATCACCTACTGACGCTGACAAGTGGGCCCCAGGGGTTAGTCAAAGCTAACCAGCCCGGGGTCAACGCGGGATTAGCCCCTGTGACACTGACATGTGGACCCCACACGTCAGGTTTGACCCGAGCCAGCCCTGTTGACCTGCTGATGTCACTGTGATGTCAGGCTGATGCAGTAAATGATATTTCTGGATTTAATTAAATCAGGAAATTCCAGAATATTATTTAAACTTCAAAAATTCATAACTTTTATTCTGTAACTCCAAATTGGACAAATAATATATGAAAAATGATCAGAAAAATCCAATCTATCCATCTGTACTATTTTCATGCATGATCAAACAAGTTAACTTGATGTTTCAATCAGAACAAGAGAAGGCACTTTAAAAGGCCATATTTGAATTGGAATTTGAATCTTTGATTCAAATTTGCTCAAACACATCTGGTTTTAGTTGCATTAGCCCAACACACTCATATTGCCATGTTTCATGCATGCATCATATTGTTGCACATTGTTTGGTAATGCCTGTGTATCGTTATCCTTTGCGACAGGATCTGTTCCCGAGGAGTACCGTGATTACCCTAACGAGGAATCGTATCCGTGCAACGAACCATCAGGCAAGCAACCAACCATTTGATCATATCGATACAATCCCATGTTCTCGCTCCTGCTCTCTTTTACTGCATTAAGACAACGCGATTCAAACTGCTGTGTGCTGCGGTAGTTGAACCCATTTCCTCTGCATGACCTGTCATTGCCACAGTAACTAGATGAAACCCACTAGCATGTGTAGGAGTTGATTGAGCCATATGTATGTGTTGTTCCTACCTTGCTATGCCTGCTATGCTTAGAGTCGTGTCAGGTCTGGTTCATCTGGGTGATGGGCTAGAGTGAAATGATTATGTCGGTAATAAGAGTGGTGTGGTGAACACGATTTGGTAAAGGTATCGATGAGAGGCCATGTAGGAGTACATGGTGGGTTGTTTCATTGAAGCCGACCTTAAGCACTGAGATCTGTATGTGTG
>NW_021190417.1:0-1439 GCF_002162155.2 Triticum dicoccoides | reverse complement strand
GTAATAGCCCATGAAACAGGGCAGAATCGGCCAAAACTGCAATTGTTGATAACCGACACGTAAGCGCACATTGGGGTTCAACAACGATGGAAATCGCTTCGGGACCCCAGAACGGTGAGTAATAGTCTACGAAACGGGTCAGAATTGACAAAAATCACAAGTGTTGATGACCGACATGTAAGCGCACCTTGGGTTCAACAACCATGGAGATCACTTAGGGACCCCAAAACGGTGAGTAATAGTCATCAAAATGGGTCAGAGTCGAAAAAAACCGCGAGTGTTGATGATCGACACATAAGCGCAACTTGGGGTTCAACAATTATGGAAATTGATTTGAGACCATAAAACGGTGAGTAATAGTCCAAGAAACGAGTCAGAATCGAGAAAAACCGCGTGCATTGATGACTGACACTCTAGGGTTCGTC
Organism: Triticum dicoccoides; assembly: GCF_002162155.2. Lineage (NCBI taxonomy): Eukaryota > Viridiplantae > Streptophyta > Magnoliopsida > Poales > Poaceae > Triticum > Triticum dicoccoides. Next base: position 1,014 of record NW_021190417.1, on the reverse strand, counting down.
AATCGTGGAAATCACTCCGGGACCCCAAAATAGTGAGTAATAGTCCACGAAACGGGCAATAATCGGCGAAAACTATGAGTGTTGATTATCGACATGTAAGCGCACCTTGGGGTTCCACAACTATGGAAATCGCTTCGAGGCCCCAAAACATTGAGTAATAGTCCATGAAACGGGTCAGAATTGGCCAAAACTATGATAGTTGACGATAGACACATAAACACTCCCTAGGGATCGTCAATCATGGCAATCGCTCTGGACCCCAAAACGGTGAGTAATATTCCACAAAACGGGTCAGAATCGCCAATATTGCGATTGTCGATGACTGACACGAAAGCGCACCTTGGGGTTCAACAATTGTGGAAATCGCTTCGGGACCCCAAAACGGTGAGTAGTATTCCACGAAACGGGTCAGAATCGACAAAAACCGCGAGTGTTGACGACTGACATGTAAGCGTACCTTGGGGTTCAACAAACATGAAAATCGCTTTGGACCGCAAAATGGGGAGTAGTAGTCCATGAAAGAGCCCACAATCGGACAAACCTTGGATTATTGATGAATGATACATAAACGCACCCCTGGGGTTCGTCAATCATGGTAGTCGCTCAGGGACCCCAAATCAATGAGTAATAGTCCATGAAACGGGCCAGAATTGGCCAAAACTGCGAGTGTTCATGAATGACACATAAACGCACCCCGGTGTTCGTCAATCATGGAAATCACTCCGGGACCCCAAAACTGAGAAACAGTCCAAGAAATGGTCCAGAATCGGTTGAAACTGCGATTGTTGATGACCAACACGTAAGCGCATCCCGGGGATCAACAACCATGGAAATCGCTTTTTGACCCAAAAATGGTGAGTAATAGTCCACGAAACGGGCCAGAATCGACAAAAACCGCGAGTGTTGATGACCGACACGTAAACGCACCCCAGGGTTCGCCAATCGTGGAAATCACTCCGGGACCCCGAAACAGTGAGTAATAGTCCATGAAATGGGCCAGAATCGGCCAAAACC
>NW_021190416.1:0-789 GCF_002162155.2 Triticum dicoccoides | reverse complement strand
CATATTAAGTCATTTTGGAGGAAAAAATGCTAAGTATAGGTCATTTTAGAGCTAGCCTGGGTTGAATAGGTCATTTTGAAGCTAAGTAAGGTTATTATGTCATTTTGGAGCTAGCTAAGCATATGAAGTCATTTAGGACCTAAAATATGTCATTTCTTAAGCATACTATATCATTTTAGAGCTAGCTTAGCATATTAAGTCTTTTTTGAGGAAAAAATGCTAAGTATAGGTCATTTTAGAGCTATCCTAGGTTAAATAGGTCATTTTTATGCTAGCTAAGCATATTAAGTCATTTTGGAGGAAAAATGCTAAGTATAGGTCATTTTAGAGCTATCCTAGGTTAAATACATCATTTTGGAGCTAATTAGACTTATTATGTCATTTTGGAGCTAGCTAAGCATGTGAAGTCATTTAGGGGCTAAACTATGTCATTTCTTAAGCATATTATGTAATTTTAGAGCTAGTTAAGCATATTAACTAATTTTGGAGGAAAAGATTCTAAGTATAGCTCATTTTTAAGCTAGCTAAGCATATTAAGTCATTTTGAAGGAAAAAATCCTAAGTATAGGTCATTTTAGAGCTATCCTAGGTTAAATAGGTCATTTTGGAGCTAATTAAGCTTATTATGTAATTTCTGAGCTAGCTAAGCATATTAAGTCATTTTGGAGGAAAAATGCTAAGTATAGGTCATTTTAGAGCTAGCCTGGGTTGAATAGGTCATTTTGAAGCTAAGTAAGGTTATTATGTCATTTTGGAGCTAGCTAAGCATATGAAGTCATTTAGGACCTA
>NW_021190415.1:0-837 GCF_002162155.2 Triticum dicoccoides | reverse complement strand
GAGTTGTACTAAGTTATTAAAATATTGAATAGCCGGTGTAGTAGATGAGTTTTCGTCCGAAACCCTGATACTTCGTAAGAAATTGTTCAGTTTGTACGTGAAGTGCATCCAGTTTTTGCCGTAACCCTCTCTACTTTTTTGCACATGCTATGCAGGTGAAATGATGATACCTTGCCAAGTTTCAACCTTTTCAGAGTTCATTTTGTAGTGATTTTCACTTTCACGGTGATTTAGCTCTTAAAACAAATCAGTAAATGCATCGAAAATAGCAAATTATGTCAGAAAGGGTTGAAAGTTGATGACGTGGATTTGAATTGTGCATATGAACGCAAAAGAAGTCCGGAGTTGCACTAAGTTATTAAAATATTGTATAGCCGGTGTAACAGATGAGTTTTCGTCCGAAACCCTAAAACTTCGTAAGAGATTGTCTAGTTTGTACACAAGTGCGTCCAGTTTTTGTCGTAACCCTCTCTACTTTTTTGCACATGCTATGCGGGTGAAATGATGATACCTAGCTAAGTTTCAACCTTTTCAGAGTTCATTTTGTAGTGCTTTTCACTTTCACGGTGATTTAGCTCTGAAAACAAATCAGTAAATGCATCGAAAAAAGCAAACTATGTCAGAAAGGGTTGAAAGTTGATGATGTGGATTTGAATTTTCCATCTGAATGCAAAAGAAGTCCGGAGTTGTACTAAGTTATTAAAATATTGAATAGCCGGTCTAACAAATGAGTTTTCGTCCGAAACCCTGATACTTTGTAAGAGATTGTCCAGTTTGTACACGAAGTGCATCCAGTTTTTGCCGTAACCCTCTCTACTTTTTTTGCACATGCTACGC
>NW_021190414.1:0-1498 GCF_002162155.2 Triticum dicoccoides | reverse complement strand
TGGGGCCGCGGGCGCCAGAGGAGCCACAGGGGCCGCGGGCGCCAGAGGAGCCGCGGGGGCCGCGGGCGCAAACGTCGGGGGCGCCGGGGGCACCAGCGCCGCGGCTGTAGGAGGCGCCGCATGCGTGGGGCGCGCCTCAAAGCCAGGGGCGGGCCAAGAGAGGCACGCGAGCGCCCTGGGAGAGGCGTCGAGGAGCCCGCGTCACCAGTGGCGGGAGGAACAGCTGGGGGTACCTGGTGAAACGGAAACACATGCTCATCAAAGTAAACGTGCCGGGAAGTGAACACACGGTGGGAGACGGGATCGTAGCACCGATATCCCTTGGAGTTGGAGGGGTAGCCGATGAAGATGCAAGCGACAGATCGAGGTGCAAGCTTGTGAGAAGCAGTGTCGGCAGTGCTGGAATAGCAAAGGCACCCAAAAATACGCAAGTCATCATAATACGGGGGCGTACCAAAGAGAAGATGGTGAGGTGCGTAGTTTCACCGTGGGCGGCAGGGTCTAATGTTAAGAAGAAGTGATGCAGTGGCGAGTGCGTCTGGCCAGAAACGAGGCGACACGTTGGCATGAAACAGGAGCGTGCGAACGCAGTCATTCAGAGTGCGAAGGAGGCGTTCGGCTCGACTGTTCTGCTGTGAAGTGTACGGCATGTCAGGCGGAAAACTGTGCCATGATGCGACAAAAAGGTGCGGAAAGAAAGGTTGTCGAACTCTTTTCCATTGTCCGTCTGAAGCACAAGGATGGGACGCCCAAACTGCGTGCGGACATAGGAGTAAAAGGCTGTTAAGGTAGAGAGTGCATCCGACTTTCTGCGTAAAGGAAAAGTCCATACATAATGAAAATAATCATCAAGAATGACCAGATAATATAAATAGCCTGAGTTACTGGGAACCGGGGAAGTCCACACATCGCTATGAATCAATTGAAAAGGAAAAAAAGCAATGGTGATGGAATTATTAAACGGCAGGCGAACATGTTTGCCGACTCGACAGGCATGACAAGTGTGATCCTCGATCTTATTGCAACTGAAACTGAAACTCCTAAGAATATGACGAAGTGTGACGGGGTTGGGATGACCCAAGCGAGCGTGCCAGAGATCGACCCCAGCGGAGAGAGCAACCGGTGCGGTGGTGGAGGATGAAGGCGAGTGCACCGGATAGAGCTCGTTGGGGCTGTCACATCGGTGAAGTACCATCCTGGTTCGAGCGTCTTTGACACAAAAACCAAGCTCGTCAAATTCAACAGTAACAGAATTTTCACGAGTAAAACAACGAACGGAAATGAGATTGTTAATAAGATGAGGTGACACAAGTATATTAGACAAAGATAATGGAGTAGAAGTAGAAGGAAAAGAAGTATGCCCAACATGTGTGATAGGAAGTGTGGAACCGTCGCCGACAATGATGTGGCGGTCGGTGGAGACAGGAGTGAAGGAGGAAAGGTTACCGGGATGAGCAAACACGTGAGCCGTAGCACCGGCGTCCATGTACCAATCACC
>NW_021190413.1:0-1093 GCF_002162155.2 Triticum dicoccoides | reverse complement strand
CCCGAGCTCTCCGCAAAGGAGCTGAGGGAGTGGTACTATCTCTTCTGGTCGACGGAGACACGAGCGCATTCGCGCATGAAGGTACTCTCCGCCGTCGCCTCGCAAGGAGCTCCAATTGGCGGGTACCCTTTCTTCGCCGTGTTCTTCTACTGCGGGCTCTGCCCGCCATTCTCTGATTTCTTCTGCCATCTCATGAACACCTACGGGTTCCACCTCCTTGATTTCACCCCCAACGCCGTTCTGACCATGGCAGTTTTCGCCCATCTATGCAAAAACTTTGTCGGAGTCCACCCCAACGTAGCCCTCTTCCACCACTTCTTTATGCCTCGCGTCGAGAGAGGGGAACCTCTTGCCGGCGGGATTGCCTGGATCTCGCGAGCCGGCAAGAAGGAGACCTATCTAGAGGGGGAGCTCCGCAGCAAGTGGGATGAGTGGAGAGCAGATTGGTGCTGGGTTGTAGAGGAGAACCCGCAGCCATTCACCGCCCTGCGCCAAACCCCAGCAGTGTGTGGCAATGATTGGAGCGCCCTGTCCGTGGACGACGACAAGCTGAAGATCGCCACCACCCGGATCTTGCGCCTCAGGCTTGCCGGGTTAACTGTAGGAGCTGTCGGCGCAGATTTCCTTCGCCGCCGCATCGCCCCTCTGCAGGCGAGGGGGAGACCCGCCTGGGAATTTGGAGGCCCAGCAGATATCATGAGGTTGCGCCCAGGCCTCAACTTCAATTTCACCGTCCTAGAGTTGGACGGGATACTCAAGGAGATATTCAAGCACGACCCACAGCATCCCGAGTGGTTCAGGTTGGTGGCAGGCGTCATTCCTCTGTGCAACAACTCCTCGCGCGACCGCATCTGCGCAATGATGCCGTTGTGTGATTCGCACGGGATCGCTCCAACTTGGCAAGAGCCTGCCGGCGACGTCGTGCAGCAGTTCTTCGACGGCCTAGTGAAGTGGCGGTCAATGCTGACGAAAAGAAGCTCCTCACCCGCGACACCACCGATCAAGAGATGGAACGCATCGCCACCAGGGCGGAGGAGGCAGCAGCAGCCGCAACCGCGGGTGAATTCGGGTTCACGGTGGAGGAAGCGGACGC
>NW_021190412.1:0-1368 GCF_002162155.2 Triticum dicoccoides | reverse complement strand
CGGGACCGTTTGCGCATTTTGGCACACGTATATGATGGTGTCGCTAGCATCCATATGATAAAGAGCCCGGGCTGACATGGCTAGTCGTAAACCCAAAGTGGCACTAACTTACAGGGACAGGCATTCATGACCCAGCATCGAACGTGTCGGTCATCAGCGAGTGAATCCAGGCTGTAGCACTGGGCTAACAGGACTCCGGTGAACCGGGCTGTAGCGGGCTAGCAGGTCTCCGGTATTCATCGCGTGACATTTCCCCGAAGGGACAGACACAGGATCGAAGAAGGACACATGCCGGCCTGCCTAAGTGTTCCGGAGCAGTAGCAAGCTACCAGGGCTCAGTGGAAGCACTAGGAGACATTTCCCGGTAAGAGAGGCTACTAAGAATAAACAACTAGATAGTCAGATCCCACACATAGCAATACACATTACGCGTACGCATAACATGCAAGTATGTGCTGTACAACATGGCATCACAGCATAACTCAACAACTCATATAGATAAAGGCTCAGAAGAGCCGTCATAGCAATTATTGCAAACAGGGGTCACAAGACCCATCATACAGAGCATACAAGCAACAAGCGGAAGCATTACATGTCTGGGTACAGACATCTACAAATGAAAAAGGCTGAAGAGCCTGACTATCTACAACATCCGATCAAGATCGTAGCTGAGGAACTAGCTACTAGTCGAAGTCCACGAGAACACTAGTAAGACCGAAGTCTCAGCTGCAAAAACATAAATAAAGCAACATGAGTACAAAGGTACTCAGCAAGACTTACATCAGATCCTAAGTACATGCATTTGTATCAAGAGGGTAATGTGGGGTTTAGTTGCAGCAAGCCAGCTTTGACTCTGTGGCTATCCTGTTCTACGACTACCAGAAACTCTTGAGGTGAAACAACGTACACGAGTCCACTAATCACCATACAATACACTACTATGGATTCATCCCCGTCTCCCTACGAGAAGGCCATCCATAGCACTCACACTTGTCTTGAGCATTTTAGAGTATCCACTTCAAGTTTTCTATGTACCATGTAAGCATCCAAGAAGTCCATAACCGCGGACCCGGCTATTCGAATAGATCATGTTAACCCTGCAGGGGTGTACTTCTTCACACACGCTCTCGCCACTTACCGCCATGTACACGTCATGTATCTCGGCAACCTTCAAGCGGAAGCCTGGCGAGGGTGTCGGCCACGACCTGACTAACCACACAAGACTCTAGTCCAGGTTTATCGCCTATTCGGGTTCCATCCGCAAGGAGATCCGGCCGGGGTGTCGCTCACGGCCCCAAACGATGTGAGCAGGGTTCCCGAGCCCACCAACCGGGTGCCACTCGGTACACCGTGCCACGTGTGCCTAGT
>NW_021190411.1:0-949 GCF_002162155.2 Triticum dicoccoides | reverse complement strand
ATCACAAGAAAGGTTAAACCAACAATGGAAGGAAAATATGATCATCAGATTAAACAGAACAAAGGAAAGGAATATGTGTTTAAACACATATTTCAGGGGTATATCCTTCCCAATGACAAGCAGAGCATGATATCCATGACAGGATATAAAGTAGAAAACCATTTAGGTAAGGGGGAAGGAATCTCATGATATTACCCATACAACGGTGTTAGGATAAGTGATAAATAAAATTTAGCATCGTGCTTCAAATGTTCCTGTTGAAAATCGGAGTACCATTGACATGCTTCGAGATAGCATTGACATGGTCATCAGGTGAAGATCAGACTTTGGAAACACGAAGGATCCATCAGGAATAACTTGTAGAATAAGTCTTACAATTTCCTCATGGATGAATGGAAAACCTTGCTGAAAAGGAATCTATAATGATAGGTCCTCCAGCCGGGGGGGGGGGTGCTAGGCATGACATCATGTTACCGGGTCATCAAAGGATCAACATCATAACTCTTGGAAAGTTGTCCCAACCATCATATCTGACCGAGATTCAGATCCGATTGGTGTTAGGATACCTGAGACTCAGGATGTCCGAGAAGAAAAGGCGCAACACAAATCGTTGAAATGGCATTGCAAGCTTCTCGGGAAATGAACTATGGGAGCGGGTTTCTGAAGCAATAGTTCACCATTAAACCAAGGAGAGGACAAGGAGGTGTCTGGTGAACTCAACGGCAATTCACCGAGATTCCCAAAAGATGGATTTCCACCATTAAGTGAACAAGGAGATAACATTTGTCAGATCAAATGATATAAGGAAGTATGCTCGAGGAAAACATACACAATTAAACATTGGTTGAAGGGTGCGCCCGAAGTACGGGTTGGGTTGCACGACCAATGTTAGAATGGTGATTCAATTAGCGAAGGACTTAGAATGAACTATCGCCCATTCACTTCAAAG
>NW_021190410.1:0-1174 GCF_002162155.2 Triticum dicoccoides | reverse complement strand
GAATCCATTCAGGAATGCAGTTTTGACATCCATTTGCCAAATTTCATAATCATAAAATGCGGCAATTGCTAACATGATTCGGACGGACTTAAGCATCGCTACGGGTGAGAAGGTCTCATCGTAGTCAATTCCTTGAACTTGCCGAAAACCTTTTGCGACAAGTCGAGCTTTGTAGACAGTAACATTACCATCAGCGTCAGTCTTCTTCTTAAAGATCCATTTATTCTCAATTGCTTGCCGATCATCGGGCAAGTCAACCAAAGTCCATACTTTGTTCTCATACATGGATCCCATCTCAGATTTCATGGCTTCAAGCCACTTTGCGGAATCTGGGCTCACCATCGCTTCTTCATAGTTCGTAGGTTCATCATGATCTAGTAGCATGACTTCCAGAACAGGATTTCCGTACCACTCTGGTGCGGATCTTACTCTGGTTGATCTACGAAGTTCAGTAGTATCTTGATCTGAAGTTTCATGATCATTATCATTGGCTTCCTCACTAACTGGTGTAGGTGTCACTGAAACAGTTTTCTGTGATGAACTACTTTCCAGTAAGGGAGCAGGTACAGTTACCTCGTCAAGTTCTACTTTCCTCCCACTCACTTCTTTCGAGAGAAACTCCTTCTCTAGAAATGATCCATTCTTAGCAACAAATGTTTTGCCTTCGGATCTGTGATAGAAGGTGTACCCAACAGTTTCCTTTGGGTATCCTATGAATACACATTTCTCCGATTTGGGTTTGAGCTTATCAGGTTGAAGTTTTTTCACATAAGCATCGCAGCCCCAAACTTTAAGAAACGACAACTTTGGTTTCTTGCCAAACCATAGTTCATAAGGCGTCGTCTCAACGGATTTTGATGGTGCCCTATTTAACGTGAATGCGGCCGTCTCTAAAGCATATCCCCAAAATGATAGCGGTAAATCTGTAAGAGACATCATAGATCGCACCATATCTAGTAAAGTACGATTACGACGTTCGGACACACCATTACGCTGTGGTGTTCCGGGGGGCGTGAGTTGCGAAACTATTCCACAGTTTTTCAAATGTACACCAAACTCGTAACTCAAATATTCTCCTCCACGATCAGATCGTAGAAACTTTATTTTCTTGTTACGATGATTTTCAACTTCACTCTGAAATTCTTTGAACTTTTCAAATGTTTCAGACTTATGC
>NW_021190409.1:0-1256 GCF_002162155.2 Triticum dicoccoides | reverse complement strand
CATCTGCCGCCTCCGCTGCCGCCGCCGCTACCCCCTCCCGCCGTGCCGCCGCACCCTCTCCCCGCAGCCGCGCCGTCCCTCAATCAGCCACCGCGCCACCTCTTCTGCCGCACCGCCGCCAACCCTTCCCAACCCTAGCCGCCGCTACTCCTCTAGCCACCGCCGCTCCTCCTCCTCACCGCGCCGCCATGTCTTCTAATGCCTTCACCTACTCCAACCCTTTCGCCGAGCCGGACCCTGCCGACATTCGCGACATCAACATCCATGAACGCGCCCCGTTTGTCCTCGATGCCACTGACTCCATGTACTTCGCGTGGAAGACGTACTTTTCGCTCCTCTTCCGCGAGAACAATCTCATGGATCATGTTGACGGCACCGTCGACTCCCACGCTTTGGTGGGCGTCTCCGAGTGGACCGCGATCGACGCTACGCTCATCAGGTGGTTCTTCACCACCATCTCCAAGGACCTGTTTCACACGGTCGTGAGCGATGGTGATGACGCCCACGCCGTGTGGGTCAAGCTCAGCGGACTCTTCAACAACAACAAGCTTCAGTGTCGCATTTTTTTGCACTAGGAATTTTTTGACTGTCATCAGGATGAACAGTCCATCGATGACTACTGCCGCCGCTTGAAGACATTGGCGGATGAACTCCGCGACATCGGCGCCAAGGTTGATGACGACTTCCTCCTCAGCATGCTCACCACCGGTCTCAACGAGGACTTTGGCAACGCCGTCTCCAACCTCACCTTGATGCTGGAGTCCTCCTTCCCCAAGTTTGTGGCATACTTGTGGTTGGAGGAGCGCCGGATGAAGGGGGTCAAGAAGCGTGTGCAGCACCATGCCCTCGCCACCGGCACCCCCTGCGGCGCCCCGCCGCAAGCCGCCCCGTCCGCTCCGCGGCAACAGCCGCCGCCCCGGGATTTTCCCCCCTCCTGCCCGCGCCCCCGTTCCTCCCGCTGCCCCCAGTAGCAGCCGTGGGGTGGCGGGCGGCGCGGCAACCGTCGCGGGGGCGGCCAAAATCAGCAACAACTTGCGCACATGGGGCCCCTCGTCAGTAGCAGCTGGCCACCCCACCGTGGACTTATGACACCAATCTGTAGACGGTGTCGTTCATGCATACTCGATGCCGGTCCCTTGGGCTCCTGCCCCAGGCATCCTTGGGCCCCGTCCGGCGAGCCACCAGGCGAACTTCGCCACTCCCAGCACCGCACCCTACCCGGCATCGTCGGCCACGGGAGGCTATGGCGCCGCCCC
>NW_021190408.1:0-2506 GCF_002162155.2 Triticum dicoccoides | reverse complement strand
AGTGCATAGACTACGGCTGCAAGCTCTAGATCATGAGTAGGATAATTCTCCTCATGTGGGTGCAATTGCCGTGAAGCGTAGGCAATTACATGTCGATCTTGCATAAGGATGCAACCTAGTCCTTGTCGCGAGGCGTCGCAGTAGATAACAAAGTCTTTGGAGAAGTCTGGCGGTACCAGTACGGGAGCAGAAGTCAGGCGTCTTTTCAGTTCCTGAAAGCTGTGCTCACATTGTGGAGTCCACTCGAACTTCTTATCTTTCTTGAGGAGTTCGGTTAGAGGTTTAGCAACCTTGGAGAAGTTCTCGACAAAGCGACGGCAATAGCTCGCTAAGCCTAGAAAACTCCGAACTTGCTTGACCGATTCAGGTGGAGTCCAATTAAGGACGGCTTGAACTCGCTCAGGGTTAACAGCAATACCTTTACCAGATATTACATGACCCAGATAGGTCACTTCGGGCAACCAGAATTCACATTTAGAAAATTTGGCATAAAGGCGATGCTCTCGAAGTTTCTGCAACACTAGCCTTAGATGTTCGACATGTTCTTCCTCGTTCTTGGAGTAGATGAGTATATCATCGAGGTAAACCACGACGAATTTATCCAAATACTCCATGAAGATTGAGTTCATTAACCGAGAAAAGGTGGCTGGAGCGTTCGTTAAACCGAAGGACATGACGGTGTACTCGTATTGGCCATAACGAGTAACAAAGGCCGTTTTAGGAATGTCCCCGTTTCTGATTTTGATTTGATGGTAGCCCAACCTCAAATCCATCTTGGAGAAGACTGAGGATCCAGCGAGCTGATCATACAGGTCGTTGATCCTGGGAAGTGGATATTTGTTCTTGATTGTGACCAAATTGACAGGTCGGTAATCTACAACCATCCGGTCCGTACCATCCTTCTTCTTGACGAATAGGACGGGGCAAGCCCACGGAGATGAGCTAGGTCGGATGAAACCCTTTTTCAAGGACTCATCGAGTTGTTTCTTAAGCTCGGCTAGTTCTAGGAGTGCCATTTTATAAGGTCTTCTAGCAATCGGAACGGTTCCTGGAATGAGGTCTATTACGAACTCAACATCCCTGTCAGGTGGAACACCTGGCAATTCTTCTGGGAAGACATCCGGGAAGTCACGGACTACCGGCACGTCCTCAAGGTCTGGCAAAGGGCTGGCGTTAAGAGAATATAATTGTCGCTTGGCTATTCGGGTCAAGACATTGACTATCTTCCCCGAAGGATGGGTGAGTTGAACAGTCCTAGAGAAGCAATCAATTTTGGCTTGATGAGCTGACATCCAGTCCATACCCAAAATGATATTAATATCTAAAGATTTAAGGGCTATCAAAGACGCGAGGAAAACAAGTCTGTCGACTTGGATTTCATTTCCATAACTTACCCTAGAGGTCTGCCATCTAGAACCAGGGGTAGAAATTTCCATAGTGGATGGCATGTCACAGAATGCAACGTTATGCAAACGAGCATAATTTTCAGATATAAAAGAATGAGAGGCTCCTGTATCGAAAAGAACAGATGCCGGGTGGCAATTAACAAGAAGCGTACCGAGAACGACGTTGGGATCCTCTTGAGCTTCTTCGGCAGAGATACAGTTGACATGGCCACGTGAAGCGGTGACCGGCTTGGCGTGGAATATTTTTCCTGTCGGCTTGCCACGGCCAACAGCTTTAGCAGATTGATTGGGGTTGGACTGGGGACACTCACGCATATAGTGACCAGATTCCCCACACTTGAAACAAGTCACGGAACTGGTACGTGGAGGAGCATTGTTGGTTGGACCCCCATAGGGCTTGGCCGGTGCAGACTGTTGAACGGGGCGAGGCGCCTGGAAGGATGGCCTCGGTGTGAACCTGGGTGGCAGGGCGGTGTTGGGTACCCACACGCGGCGCTTCTAAGGACCAGCACCGGATGAGGAACCCATATCACGGCCATGCTTGCGTGTTGCGTCATAGTCAGTCTGACCAGTTTCAGCACTGATGGCTTTGTTGACAAGTTTCTGGAAGGATGTGCACTCATGCAGACGGAGGTCACGACGAAGCTCAGGACTAAGGCCCTTACGGAACCTTGCTTGCTTCTTGGCGTCAGTAGAAACTTCCTCGGTTGCATATCGTGCGAGATTACCGAACTCCCTGCTGTAAACATCCACAGAAAGTCGGCCTTGGGTGAAACTGCAAAATTCTTCACGTTTACGGTCCATGAGACCCTCCGGAATGTGATGTTCACGGAAAGCCTCACTGAACTCAGCCCAAGTAGTGACATGGCCCGCTGGGCGCATAGCTCCATAATTCTCCCACCATAGACTGGCGGGGCCTTCAAGATGATATGCAGCAAAGGTGACCTTGTCAGCCTCCGCTACCAGCGCGGAACGCAGTTTGTGAGAGATACTGCGAAGCCAGTCATCAGCGTCGAGAGGCTCGACGGAGTGGTGGAACGTGGGTGGATGTAATTTGATAAAATCACTGAGTGACACCACGTTAATCCTCTGATGGTGTG
>NW_021190407.1:0-1760 GCF_002162155.2 Triticum dicoccoides | reverse complement strand
AATGAAGATGCGTAAGATTGGACTGCGAACAGAAAGCTTCAGGTTTCAGCTGTCATCATACATTACACAAAGGGAAATCATCAAGCAGATGCCAAGGGAATCCATCCACCGCCCCATCTAATTCTCATGATCTCGCTCGTGAGGCCGGCCGCGGAGGTCGGAAGAGATTGGAGATTTGGGGGCGGCAAGGGGAGGGGAGGGGAGGGGAGGGGAGGGAAGTACCTTGAGCGGCTTGGAGGAGGCGTCGCGAGACAAGAAGAAGCGGAAGTCGCCGTCTTGCCAGCCCTGCTGACGCCGGAGCATGAACGGCGGCGAGGATTGGTGGTGGAATTCGTGAGATGCACTACGCCGCGCCGCGCCTGAGTGGTGGCCTGGGATCCCTCGTGCACCTGCGTGAGGGCATCGGCTGCATCAGGGACTAGAGCAAATCACGGCGGCGGCGTAGAGAGGAGAAGATGGGCGAGAGAAGGGGAGGAGACCTTGAGGCGTCGGAGCAGTCGAGCGCTCGCCTCGCGCGGAACCGCTCGGCCCTCGAGCGGAACCACACGGATGGGAGGGGCGGCTCCTCTCCCGGCACCGAAGTCGAGCAGCTTCGTCCCCCGAGACCGTGGCCGTCGCGGGTCTGGGATCGCCATGGCCGCCGCCTCGCCTGCTCGATCTGGCGTCAGGTGAGTGAAGGGGGAGGCCAGGGGGTCGTCGACGGTGGGGGTGGGGGTGGGGGCGGCGGCGGATCGAGGTCCGTCGGGGGAAGGTGGTTGGCGCGGGGGCGGCGACTGCGGGAATGAATGAATGAATCGGGGGAGGAGAGAGGGTGGGTGGACTCTTCACTTTCCTGGTTTCCACTCAACGCAGGTCAATCGCGAGAAAATCTGATTGGTTCATCTTGGGCTCCCACGGATCCATCCCCGCCTGTATTGTCATCCCAGCCGCTCGCCAAATCCCGATGCATGCTGCACAAATTTCAAAGCCAACTACTCTACTCCGAGACGGGTGGGTGAGTCCATGCCATAAATTGCTACCTACTCCTTTTATTTATTACCACACAAATTTCAAAGATCTCTTGAAAAAAGGAGATTATTACTCGACTACTCCCTCCTTTCCGGCTTATAAGGCTCAATTCAAAAATCTCACCAACCAAGGTGGATGATGAGTGGTGGAATACTTTTTGTAGTTTGGCAAAACAACCAATTAATGCTCTTGTTTTTCTTAAAAAAGTATGTTTACCAATGCATTAATTGCAATGCATGCATGCATAAATTACATGCATTGCTTAATTTTCTCTTATATACTTGCATGCAATGATTTAATGCACCTTGGAATTTGAACATGTGATGGGAAACAACCAAATTGAGCCTTACAAAATGGAAAAACTGAAATTTTGAGATAAGCCTTATAAACCGGAAAGGAGGGAGTAGCAGTTTGTAGCACGGATAAACTAAAACTTACAGTACAGCTCGTGCCTTCCAGAACGTCTAGCAAGCTTGCATTGTACACGTATCGCCTTGTCATGTCAAGGAGTCGTCGCGGTTAGGGTCCATCGCCCGCACGCATTGTCAACGCGAAAAGAGGGAAAGCGGTCGCTGGTCGCATCGGGTGGGGAAGAGGGGAGGGTTTCTCTCTCTCTCTCTTTCTTTTTGTTGGCGACGATGGAGCGGACAACAACGGTAACAACGGTAGGGCATGCACCTTACCTGGGCTCGCCGGCGGCGAGCGAGAAGGCACATCCGTCAGTGTCGTTCGACCGTCAGTGAAAATAATGA
>NW_021190406.1:0-2060 GCF_002162155.2 Triticum dicoccoides | reverse complement strand
TGTTACTTCACGACATCTTTCCAAAAAAAGTGATATGACTTTTGTCAACCTATAAGGCATGCGTGTCAAATTAACCTCGAGGTACATGTTCTTGAATTAACCTCTAGGTCTTGCGGGAGTACTTGTTTTTTGAACACATGTTAATCGAAGGTCTATCGCCTTACTTCTTGAAATGTATTGTTTTCTGAACAAATGTTAATTGGCTTGAAAGAAGGTCTATCGTGTTACATCACGACATCTTTCCAAAAAAGTGATATGACTTTTGTCAATGTATAAGGCATGTCTGTCAAATTAACCTTGAGGTACTTGTTCTCGAATTAACCTCTGGGTCTTGTTGGATTACTTGTTTTTTGAACACATGTTAGTCGAACGTCTAACACGTTACTTTTTGATAATTTTTGTTTTTTGAACACATGTTAATTGGCTTGAAAGATGGTCTATCGTGTTACTTCACGTCATGTTTCGAGAAAAGTGATATGACTTTGTCAACCTATAAGGCATGTTTGCCAAATTAACCTCGAGGTACTTGTTCTCGAATTAACATCTAGGTCTTTGTGGAGTACTTTTTTTCTTAATGCATGTTAATCGAAGGTCTATCGTGTTACTTTTTGATAAAAAAGATTTGAATATATATTAATTGGCTTGAAAGAAGGTCTACCGTGTTACTTCACCACATCTTTCGAAAAAAAGTGATATGACTTTTGTCAACCTATAAGGCATGTCTGTCAAATTAACCTCGAGGTACTTGTTCTCGAATTAACCTCTGGGTCTTGCAGGAGTACTTGTTTTTTAAAGACTTGTAAATGGAAGGTCTATCGCGTTACTTTTTGATATTTTTTTGTTATTTTGAACACATGTTAATTGGCTTGAAAGAAGGTCTATCATGTTACTTCATGACATCTTCCCAAAAAAGTGACATGAATTTTGTCAACCTATAAGGCATGTCTGTCAAAGTCTTGTTCTCGAATTAACCTCTACATCCCGATGGAGTACTTGTTTTTTAAATGCATATTAATCCTAGGTCTATCGCGTCACTTTTTGGTATTTTTTGTTTTTTGAACACATGTTAGTTGGTTGTAAGAAGGTATATCATGTTACTTCACGACATCTTTCCAAAAAAAGTGATATGACTTTTGTCAACCTATAAGGCATGTGTGTCAAATTAACCTCGAGGTACTTGCTCTCGAATCAACATCTGGGTCTTGCAGGAGTACTTGTTTTTTGAACACATGTTAATCGAAGGTCTATCGCCTTACTTTTTGAAAAAAATTGTTTTCCGAACACATGTTAATTGGCTTGAAAGAAGGTCTGTCGTGTTACTTCACGACATGTTTCGAAAAAAAGTGATATGACTTTTGTCAACCTATAAGGCATGTCTGTCAAATTAACCTCGAGGTACATGTTCTCGAATTAACATCTGGGTCTTTGTGGAGTACTTTTTTCTCAATGCATGTTAATCGAAGGTCTATCGCGTTACTTTTTGATTAAAAAATTTTGAACACAAGTTAATTGGCTTGAAAGAAGGTCTACTGTGTTACTTCACGACATCTTTCCAAAAAAAGTGAGATGACTTTTGTCGACCTATAAGGCATGTGTGTCAAATTAACCTCGAGGTACTTGTTCTCGAATTAACCTCCAGGTCTTGCGGGAGTACTTGTTTTTTTGAACACATGTTAATTGGCTTGAAAGAAGGTCTATCATGTTACTTCATGACATCTTCCCAAAAAAGTGACATGAATTTTGTCAACCTATAAGGCATGTCTGTCAAAGTCTTGTTCTCGAATTAACCTCTACATCCCGATGGAGTACTTGTTTTTTAAATGCATATTAATCCTAGGTCTATCGCGTCACTTTTTGGTATTTTTTGTTTTTTGAACACATGTTAGTTGGTTGTAAGAAGGTATATCATGTTACTTCACGACATCTTTCCAAAAAAAGTGATATGACTTTTGTCAACCTATAAGGCATGTGTGTCAAATTAACCTCGAGGTACTTGCTCTCGAATCAACATCTGGGTCTTGCAGGAGTACTTGTTTTTTGAACACATGTTAATCGAAGGT
>NW_021190405.1:0-1696 GCF_002162155.2 Triticum dicoccoides | reverse complement strand
GGAAAGGACACCGCAAGATTGAACCCAAAGCTAACCACTTCTCCCATTGCAAGAAAGATCAATCTAGTAGGCCAAACCAGACTGATAATTCGAAGAGACTTGCAAAGATAACTTAATCACACATAAAAGAATTCAGAGGAGATTCAAATATTTCTCATAGATAAACTTGATCTTAAACCCACAATTCACCGGATCTCGACGAACACACCAGAAAAAGAGTTACATCAAATAGATCTCCAAGAAGAGGAAGGAGAACTTTGTATTGAGAATCAAAGAGAGAGAAGAAGCCATCTAGCTAATAACTATGGACCCGAAGGTCTGTGGTAAACTACTCACAACTCATCGGAGAGGCTATGGTGTTGATGTAGAAGCCCTCCATGGTCGATTCCCCCTCCGGCAAAGCACCGGCGAAGGCTCCAAGATGGGATCTTGCGGATACAGAAGGTTACGGTGGTGGAAATAGTTTTTCATGCTCGCTCTTGATGTTCTTGGGGTATGTGGGTATATATAGGAGGAAGAAGTACGTCGGTGGACGCCCGAGGGGCCCACGAGACAGGGGGTGCGCCCAGTAGGGGGGGGGCGCCCTCCACCCTCGTGGCCGCCTCGGGAGCTTCTTGACTTGCACTCCAAGTCCTCTGGATCACGTTCGTTCCAAAAATCACGCTCCCGAAGGGTTCATTCCGTTTGGACTCCGTTTGATATTCCTTTTCTTCGAAACACCGAAATAGGCAAAAAACAACAATACGGTCTGGGCCTCCAGTTAGTAGGTTAGTCCCAAAAATGATATAGAAGTGTAAAATAAAGCCCATAAACATCCAAAACAGGTAATATAATAGCATGGAACAATCAAAAATTATAGATACGTTGGAGACATATCAAGCATCCCCAAGCTTAATTCCTGCTCGTCCTCGAGTAGGTAAATGATAAAAACAGAATTTTTGTTGTGGAATGCTACCTAGCATAATTCTCAATGTAATTTTCTTTATTGTGGCATGAATGTTCAGATCCAAATGATTCAAAGTAAAAGCTTATAAAACATAAAAATAGTAATACTCAAAGCATACTAACAAATAACCATGTCCTATCAAAATAGCATAGCCATAGAAAGCTTATCCCTACAAAATCATATAGTTAGCCATGCTTCATTTTCATTACACAAAATACTCCCATCATGCATAACCCCGATGACGAGCCAAGCAATTGGTTCATACTTTTTAACGCGCTTCATCTTTTTTCAACTCTTACGCAATACATGAGCGTAAGCCATGTACATAGCACTATGGTGGTATATGGTGGTGGTTGTGAGGACAAAAAGGGAGAAGATAGTCTCACATGAACTAGGCGTATTAACGGGCTATGGAGATGCCCATCAATAGATATCAATGTGAGTGAGTAGGGATTGCCATACAACGGATGCACTAGAGCTATAAATGTATGAAAGCTCAACAAAAGAGACTAAGTGGGTGTGCATCCAACTTGCTTGCTCACGAAGACCTAGGGCATTTTGAGGAAGCCCATCATTGGAATATAGAAGCCAAGTTCTATAATGAAAAATTCCCTCTATTATATGAAAGTGACAACACAAGAGACTCTCTATCATGAAGATCATGGTGCTATTTTGAAGCACAAGTGTGGAAAAGAGATAGTAGCATTGTCCCTTCTCTATTTTCTCTCTTTTCATTTTTCTTGTTCTTTT
>NW_021190404.1:0-1438 GCF_002162155.2 Triticum dicoccoides | reverse complement strand
ATTCGCCTCCCTTTTGTCTGCTGCTCCAACGGCGCGGGGCGAGGAGGAGAATTCTGGCACTCTTCGAGTTGGTCTTTCGGGTTTCGATCCTCTTTGAGTTCGTCCATCGTGACTGATTAGACGGCGCTCTCACCTTGACATAATTTTTATTATAGTTGGGATGCAAGAAAAATATATCAGGAACTTGTCCTGTGTGTGGGAGAGAGATGGAAGACACCTTTCATGCATTGTGTTGTTGCCCCCTTGTCGTGCAACTCTGGCGATGTATGTCCATGAGCTAGAATCCGCCAAGGATAAAGGAAATATGCAACGGTGGTACTGAATGGTTACTTGATGCTCTTGCCCCGCTGTCTGAGGTCAGGAGATGTATGTTGCCGATGACTCTATGGAGGGAATGGGATAATCGGAATGGAATCATTCATCACAAAGACCCTCCGCCCAGACAACAATATGCAGCAGGCTACGTACGTGACCTAGCCGGCCGCCACCGCCCAAAAAGCTAGGGTTCTCCGCCTCCCGCCGGCGCCGGCGCCGATCCGTCCCGTCTCCGGTGGCCTTAGGGCCACGGAGGCGGAGTGGATCTCAGCCCTTGCCGGTGGGAGGGCTCTATTTTTAGATCTTTTTTCGAGCTTTGTTAGGGTTTGTGTCCTGCTCAGGAAGACGAGACGGTGGCGGCTCCCTGAAGATGGAATAAAGGTCTCCCCGCCTAGCCCCCGTTCCGGTGATGCGTCGAGCATCATAGGTGGGCGTGTGGAGGTGTGTCTCCGGCGGATCTGTCTTTGGTGGATTTGCTCGGATCTGTTCGTCGTTTGTTTTCGTTCACGTGTCTTCAGGTTGGTTCCTTCTGATCTACACTCTTCATCCGAGGCGGTTGCTGTTCTGGTGCGTTGGTTCTATGGGGCCTTAGCACGACGACTTTCCGACTGTCTACTACAATAAGGTTTGCCCGGCTCCGGCGATTGTGTTGTTGCCCCCTTGTCGTGCAACTCTGGCGATGTATGTCCATGAGCTAGAATCCGCCAAGGATAAAGGAAATATGCAACGGTGGTACTGAATGGTTACTTGATGCTCTTGCCCCGCTGTCTGAGGTCAGGAGATGTATGTTGCCGATGACTCTATGGAGGGAATGGGATAATCGGAATGGAATCATTCATCACAAAGACCCTCCGCCCAGACAACAATATGCAGCAGGCTACGTACGTGACCTAGCCGGCCGCCACCGCCCAAAAAGCTAGGGTTCTCCGCCTCCCGCCGGCGCCGGCGCCGATCCGTCCCGTCTCCGGTGGCCTTAGGGCCACGGAGGCGGAGTGGATCTCAGCCCTTGCCGGTGGGAGGGCTCTATTTTTAGATCTTTTTTCGAGCTTTGTTAGGGTTTGTGTCCTGCTCAGGAAGACGAGACGGTGGCGGCTCCCTGAAGATGGAATAAAGGTCTCCCCGC
>NW_021190403.1:0-1008 GCF_002162155.2 Triticum dicoccoides | reverse complement strand
GAATGCAGAGACGCTCACCCGAGAGCTAGAGCAATGGTTGGTCTCGAGTCTAGGGCAGCCACGGAGCATGACCACAAGTCAGAGCACACACACATCGGCAACACCGCAGACACCGAAGGAGACCGATAGTAGAGGGTAAACCGCCGGAAGAGTCGCCGAAATGAAGGAGCTACCGAGCCTCAGAGACTCGACAGTCACCAGCCTCCCACCTGCAAGCTTTTGCACACAACCCAAAGCACCAATCTTCCCCAGGCGGCGCCTCCAAGGAGGACACGACGCACCTGGCGCCGCCGCCGCCCATCCAGCCGGGATTCGAGCTTTCGCCCGGGAAGTTTGGCCGGGGTTGGAAGGGGAGCCCACAGCGGTGACTCTAGGGAGTAGTACAACGCAAGATGGCGCCGCCGCCGCCGCGCTGGAAAAACCAAACAGGGGTTTCCCCCGGGCTCGTCCCGCACCACCAGTTCGGGGAGCACCCCGCCGGCACCGGATTCGGCAGTCAGAGGCCCCAAATCGGGCGGACCAGCGGAGTGAGAGCAGAGAGGGGGAGCCTGACCTTCAGATCTGGAACGGAGGAAGGGAAACCATGCTGCGCCGCGACCGCTACCCGCGTGCTCCTCGCCGCCCGCGCAACCGAGGAAGCCGGCCCGCACCTCCCGCGCACACCGCCAGCCGAAGAGACGGCGCCGCCTCGCCGACCAGGGCCGCCGCCTTGGATCCGGAGTCCTTCGCGAGAACGAAGCGACGAAGACCTCTCCGCCACCGTCATCGGCACCTGCCCAGGCGCTGCCCGGCGACCGCCTCGGGTGGCGGCAAGGGAGGAAGGAAGGATGGAGAGGGGCGGCGCCGGGGAAACCCTAGGCGCCCTCGAGCCGCCCTGGGGAGGGCAGCGCGAGGGAGGGGAGGGATAGAGGTGAATTTCCTAAGCTCCTGATGGTTTGATAAGCAACTAACTCTAACGGGCCCTCATGCACATGTACGCATGAGCTCCTCAAGACCCGGCCTCCTCTT
>NW_021190402.1:0-1174 GCF_002162155.2 Triticum dicoccoides | reverse complement strand
AGATTCTGTATATATCTGTCTATAATTGAATCCAATACAAATAAACCTTAAAAACCATAACTACTACATCTACTGGATGTGATTAAATCACAAATTCTACTTATCAGTGGCTCTAATTGAATCCAGTACAAAAAATTCCCAACTAAACATGTAATTAAAAAACCCTAACTACTACATCTACTGGATGTGATTTATTCACACATTCTACATATCAGAGGCTATAAATGAATCCAATACAAATAAACCCTAACTAAACATCTAATTAAGAAACCCAAACTAGTACATCTACTGGATGTGATTCAATCACAAACACAACATATCTGTGGCTCTAATTGAATCCAATACAAAAAATCCCCAACTTAACATCTCATTAAAAAAAACTAACTACTTGATCTACACAATGTTCAATCACAGAATCAACTAAACATCTAATTAAGAAACCCTAACTAGTACATCTACTGGATGTGATTCAATCACAGATACAACATATCTGTGGCTCTAATTGAATCCAATACAAAAAATCCCCAACTTAACATCTCGTTAAAAAACCCTAACTACTTGGTCTACTGGATGATTCGATCACAGAATCAACTAAACATCTAATTAAGAAACCCTAACTAGTACATCTATTGCATGTGATTCAATCACAGATACAACATATCTGTGGCTCTAATTGAATCCAATACAAAAAATCCCCAACTTAACATCTCATTAAAAAAACCTAACTACTTGATCTACTGGATGATTCAATCACAGAATCGAAACTTAACCTTCACTATAAATCAATCAAACATCTATAAACCCTAACTATCAGAAGGGGATGCAGCAACTAGCAACTACAAAAAACACTAACACCCAAAACTACCGCTTAACGGGGGTAACAGCAACGGAGGGGACTGCTGGCAAGGATTACCTGCAGGTCCACGTGCTCGCCGCCGGCCTCCGCAGGTCCATCAGACGGGCCGCTCGACGCCGTCACGCCAAGCACCGGCACGGCTGAGTCCGCCACGGCGGAGTCCGCCACGGCCACCTTCTTCTCCTCCAGATCCGCCGCCGCAGCGACCGATCCAGCGCGTGGGGATGCAGCAGCTCCTGCACCCGCGCCGCCGACGAGGGTCTGCACGGCATCTTCCACGGTCTCCGCGCCCGTCTTCTGCAGATCTCCGCCCGCGAC
>NW_021190401.1:0-1567 GCF_002162155.2 Triticum dicoccoides | reverse complement strand
TATTGGATCTGGATACCTAAATAATGAATTAAATTAGTAGAACTTTGGAGAAACTACCACTATTTAAAAAGAGAGATCTGTTCTATTGATCAAATCAATAGGTTATTTTAATCTGAAAAGGCCCACAAAGATGCTAATTATCCTAGAGAGTTAGAAGACCAAAAACTATTTAACCCACCATGATAATACAGAGTAGTTAGCAAGAAGTATATACAAACTATTTTACAAATAAGGTATATACACCAGTTCTCAGAGTATATACTACCATATGGAGTATATACATATAATGCTGGCAATACGGCTAGCATATTCTTGATTGTCACAAAGGAGTATACTACTACAAAATAAGCAACTGAAGCAAATTCATGGTCCAAGTCTCGCATCGACGAATTTTCATATAAAATAGAATACCAAAGAAAATGAAGAGATAAATTATCAGGTAAAAGGAATGGAAGGAAACTGACCGCAACTACAACTGGAATAAGCACTATCTTCGATTCACCATCAACATTCAACAGTTGAGCTGCATAGCAACAGAAATAAACCCATTAGACAAATTATATAAATCCATGTAATCTACAGGGATGCTCAGGGAATTTTTCAGTACTAATAAAGACATGAATTTTGCGTGTGATTGAAAACAAAAACATGAATGCGCACAAACCTTTGTCCCTATAGGAAAAGCCGACAGCCGACAGCCAAATCTGTATTCATAATATACCTGAATGAGAGGTATCTTTTTTTCCCACTAATTTCTTGTTTGGACAGAAAAGTAGAAGTACCTCGGCTTGATCCCTGAAGTAGTACAAGGGATCACTGGTTGATTGTGAAGGTGAACTCCCGGCCAGTACTTCTCAATGAGGCAAACCTCAACTCCTAATTTCTGGGCCCTGAAGATGTCAAATTCAGCTTCTATCAGAGAAATCAAATTCCATTATGATGAAAGAAGGGTGGCATCAAAAGGTTTAATTGGGAATGCAAATGCATCCTTGAAAATTCGCTGAACTGAATTTTTTTGATTCAAGAGAGGAAGCATTAGTCAATTACCAAGTGTCCGAAATGAACAGATTGTTGCTTCAGTTCCTACGCTGTCTGGGGTTTGGCTTTGTCCTCGTCTTGGCCTAGTGCGACTGCTGGGCAGACACGGCGTGGGAGAGGCGGCGGGGCCATGCGGGCCAGGTGAGCTCCAAGCCCGGCATCAAGGGGCGGCGAAGAGATCATGAACAATATTGGAGAAATAGTAATGGCTGAAAAATATCATCAAATGACTTATGTGAACTGAACCGAACCATTCTCAAAAACAGAACTGAAACGAACCTCAGTATGGTACAAAATTCTATAGCAGTTTGAAGTTGATGTGTGCAAATGAAACTTCAGATCTACAATTCAGATGTAGTTCGAACAAAAACATGTGGCAAACTACAGAAGTCACAACAAGAAATCAACAAGCGTGCACAGTTCCAACCTACAACATCTCTCCGCTTTCTTTAACATGAACATGGATTGAGATTCCTTCTGTACTACTGGAAACTGAATGCACTAATCAACATGCTTGTTCATATCAGGA
>NW_021190400.1:0-1398 GCF_002162155.2 Triticum dicoccoides | reverse complement strand
TCGACTTCTTATTCACCCTTGTCCTCTGTCCAGGAGTTGCAAGTAGTTTCTGGTGTTTGTAGTATGCTGGAGGCCGTGGACAGCGCTGACCGTAGGGGTGGGCTGTGATGCGGTAGGCACGTGGCCGGGTATACCGGGCGCCCGTTTGGTGTCACGGAACCCTGTTCACATCGTTTGGGGCTGTGAGCGAAACTCCGGCCGGATCTCCTCATGGATGGAACCCGAATAGGCGATAAACCTGGACTAGAGACTTGAGTGTTTAGGTAGGTCGTGGTCTACACCCACGTCGGCTTTCGCTTGAAGTCTGCCGAGCACATGTCGTGTGCAGACGCTAAGTGGTGGAAACATGTATGAAGAAGTGCACCCCTGCAGGGTTAACATCATCTATTCGAATAGCCGTGTCCGCGGTAAAGGACTTCTGGGTTGCTTATATCAGTTCATAGACAAGTGAAAGTGGATACTTTAAAATGCGCAAGATAAGCGTGAGTGCTATGGATGGCGTTCTCGTAGGGAGACGGGAGCGGATCCATAGTGGTGTATTGATATGGTGAATATGTGGACTCGTGTGCGCCACCTCAAAAGAGTTACTTGCAGTCGTAGTTCAGGATAGCCACCGAGTCAAAGCTGGCTTGCTGCAGTCAAACTCCACCATCCCCTTTGTTGATAATGATGCATATGTAGATAGTTCTGATGTAAGTCTTGCTGGGTACATTTGTACTCACGTTTGCCTATTTTATGTTTTTGCAGAGAGACTTCAGTCTCACTAGTAATTCCGCGTGGTCTTCGACGTTTAGCTTGTTACCTCAGCTATGATCTTGTGCCCCGGCAGGATCTGGTAGATAGTCAGGCTTCTCAGCCTTTTTCATTTATAGATGTCTGTACTCAGACATGATAGCTTCCGCTTGTGCTTTGATTTGTATGCTCTGATTGTTGGGTCATGAGACCCCTGTTTGTAATATCTCGCTCCTCGGAGCCTAATGAATAAATACTTGAGTCGTAGAGTCATTTTGTGATACCATGTTGTATTGCACATATCGAGCATATTGTGTGTATGTTATTGAAATGCTTGGTATGTGTGGGATCTGACTATCTAGTTGTTTATCCTTAGTAGCCTCTCTTACCGGGAAATGCCTCCTAGTGTTTCCACCGAGCCATGGTAGCTTGCTACTGCTCCGGAACACTTAGGCTGGCCGGCATGTGTCCTTCTTCGTTCCTGTGTCTGTCCCTTCGGGGAAATGTCACGCGATGAATACCGGAGTCCTGTTAGCCCGCTACAGCCCGGTTCACCGGAGTCCTGCTAGCCCAGTGCTACAGCCTGGATTCACTCGCTGATGACCGACACGTTCGATGCTGGGTCATGGATGCCTGTCCCTGTAAGTCTGTGCCACTTTGGGTTTA
>NW_021190399.1:0-1002 GCF_002162155.2 Triticum dicoccoides | reverse complement strand
GCGATCACATCGACTTTGGAACCGTTTCCCACGCGCATCGTCACCTCGTCCTTTGCCAGTGCCCGCTTATTCTGTAGTCCCTGTTTCGAGTTGCAAATATTAGCAACAGAACCAGTATCAAATACCCAGGTGCTACTGCGAGCATTGGTAAGGTACACATCAATAACATGTATATCACATATACCTTTGTTCACCTTGCCATCCTTCTTATCCGCCAAATACTTGGGGCAGTTCCGCTTCCAGTGACCAGTCTGCTTGCAGTAGAAGCACTCAGTTTCAGGCTTAGGTCTAGACTTGGGTTTCTTCTCTCGAGCAGCAACTTGCTTGCCGTTCTTTTTGAAGTTCCCCTTTTTCTTCCCTTTGCCCTTTTTCTTGAAACTAGTGGTCTTGTTAACCATCAACACTTGATGCTCCTTCTTGATTTCTACCTCCGCAGCTTTTAGCATTGCAAAGAGCTCGGGAATAGTCTTGTTCATCCCTTGCATATTATAGTTCATCACGAAGCTCTTGTAGCTTGGTGGCAGTGATTGGAGAATTCTGTCAATAACGCAATCATCTGGAAGATTAACTCCCAATTGAATCAAGTGATTATTATACCCAGACATTTTGAGTATATGCTCACTGACAGAACTGTTCTCTTCCATCTTGCAGCTATAGAACTTATTGGAGACTTCATATCTCTCAATCCGGGCATTTGCTTGAAATATTAACTTCAACTCCTGGAACATCTCATATGCTCCATGACGTTCAAAACGTCATTGAAGTCCCGATTCTAAGCCGTAAAGCATGGCACACTGAACTATCGAGTAGTCATCAGCTTTGCTCTGCCAGACGTTCATAACATCTGGCGTTGCTCCAGCAGCAGGCCTGGCACCCAGCGGTGCTTCCAGGACGTAATTCTTCTGTGCAGCAATGAGGATAATCCTCAAGTTACGGACCCAGTCCGTGTAATTGCTACCATCATCTTTCAACTTTGCTTTCTCAAGGAACGCATTAAAATTT
>NW_021190398.1:0-1159 GCF_002162155.2 Triticum dicoccoides | reverse complement strand
AGCTCAGGAGCTCCGCCTCGACTCCCTCTTCCTCCCCACCGCTCCACAGCTCCCCGGAAGCCCTGCATCGCCGCCACGTCGCCGTTCCCCTCTTCGGGCTCCGACCACCGTCGCCGTCGATTCGCCGTCTCCAGCGCGTCCCCGAGCCCACTTCGACGCCCACTGCAACCGCGGTGAGCTACGCCACCGTTTCCCCCTCTCCTCCCCCTCGTTTCCCCACCGTAGCCTCCTCCCCACCACGGCCGAACCTCCGCCGTCGCCGAGCTCGTCGTCGACGCAGCTCCGGTGACCATTTGGTCACCCCGGCGAGTCCAACGAGTTCGCAAGACCCCGTAGAGCATCCCTAGCGCCTCGCTTCGCTCGACTTCGAGCTCCAACCCCGTTCCCGTGCACGACCAAACCCCGGCGGCCGCAGCCGAGCTCGCCGCCGTCGACTCCGGCCACCCCGACCCCAACGGACTCCGCCAAGAGCTGCGGTTTGTCCTCAGCTCCACTCCGGTGGTCTCCGCGGCCCCTCTGGTGGCCGAAATGGCCAAAACCACTCCCGCCGCCGCGTCGGGCTCGCCGGCGGCTAAACGCCGGCAGCCGACTTTGACTTTGACCATGGGTGGGCCCTGGTTGACTCCCCTGAGTCAATGACAGGTGGGGCCCAGCCCTGTTAATTAAACAGGATTAATTTTAATTAAATTTTAATTAAAATAATCACCCTGACATGCGGGACCCACTGTCAGGTTTGACCCAGACCTGTTCCGTTGACCTGCTGACGTCACACTGACGTCAGGCTGACGCAGTAATTGATTTTCTGAATTTAAATTAAATCAGGAAATTCCAGAATATTATTTAAACTTCAAAAATTCATAACTTTTTTTCTGTAACTCCAAATTGGACAAATTATATATGAAAAATGATCAGAAAAATCCAATCTATCCATCTGTACTATTTTCATGCATGATCAAACAAGTTAAATTGATGTTTTAAGCAGAACAAGGAAAAGCACTTTAAAAGACCATATTTGAACTTAAAATTTGAATCCTTGATTCAAATTTGTTCAAACCCCTCTGTTCTTAGTTGCATTAGCCCAACACACTCATATTGCCATGTTTCATGCATGCATCATATTGTTGCACATTGTTTGGTGATGGTTGTGTATCGATGTCCT
>NW_021190397.1:0-1295 GCF_002162155.2 Triticum dicoccoides | reverse complement strand
AATCGGCCCAAACTGTGATTCTTGATGACCGACACGTAAGCGCACCTTGGAGTTTGACAACCATGGAAATCGCTTTGGGACCCCAAAACGGTGAGTAATAGTCCTTGAAACGGGCCAGAATCAGCCAAAACTGCGAGTGTTGATGACCAACACGTAAGGACACCTTGGGGTTCAACTACTATGGAAATCGCTTCAGGACCCCAAAGCGATGAGTAATATTCCAAGAAACATGTAAGAATGGGCCAAAACTCTGAGTATTGACGACGGACACATAAACGCACACGGGGTTCATCAATCGTGGAAATCGGTCTGGGTCCCCAAAACGCAGAGTAATAGTGCACGAAACGGAGTAGAATCGACCGAATATGTGAGTGTTGATGACCGACACGTAAACGCACCCCGGGGTTCATCAATCGTGGAAATGACCCCGAGACCACAAAATAGAGTAATAGTCCAAGAAATGGGCCAGAATCGGCCCAAACTGTGATTGTTGATGACCGACATGTAAGCGCACCTTAGAGTTCGACAACCATGGAAATCGCTTTGGGACCCCGAAACGGTGAGTAATATTCCATGAAACGGGCCAGAATCGGCCAAAACTGCGAGTGTTGATGACCAACACGTAAGCACACCTTGGGGTTTAACAACTAGGGAAATCGCTTCGGGACCCCAAAATGGTGAGTAAAAGTCCATGAAACAGGTCAGAATTGGACAAAACTGTGAGTGTTGACGACAGACACATAAACGCACCACGGGGTTCATCAATCGTGGAAACCCCTCTAGGTCCCCAAAACGTTGAGTAATAGTGCACGAAAAGGACACGATTCGGCCAAATATGTGAGTGTTGATGACCGACACGTAAACGCACCCTGGGTTCGTCAATCATGGAAATGACTACGAGGCCCCAAAATAGAATAATAGTTCAAGAAACGGGCCAGAATCGGCCCAAACTGTGATTGTTGATGACCGACACATAAGCGCACCTTGGAGTTCAACAACTATGGAAATCGCTTCAGGACCCCAAAACGGTGAGTAATAGTCCATGAAACTTATCAGAATTGGCAAAACTGTCAGTGTTGACGACGGACACATAAACCAACCCCGGGTTCATCAATCATGGAAATTGCTCTCGGTCCCCAAAACGCTAAGTAATAGTGAACAAAACGAACTAGAATCGGCCAAATATGTGAGTGCTGATGACCGGCACGTAAACGCACCCCGGGGTTCGTCAATCGTCGAAATGACTCCGAGACCCCAAAATAGAGTAATAGTTCAAGAAACGGGACAGAATCGGC
>NW_021190396.1:0-972 GCF_002162155.2 Triticum dicoccoides | reverse complement strand
ACCGGCGACACTCATACCTACCCAAGGCAGAGGTTTTCCCCGGGTTCCTGCCGGTATGCATGTAAAGCTCATGAGGGTGATTATCATCACAAGTGTGTCCATTACCAACAGCATGGAAATCAGTAACATGCACCCATGCATATGATCATATCACATGAAATAATAAGTCCTTCGAAATGCGGTGGAGTTATAAATGCATCAATGATCACTCCTAAATATTATGCCGGGGTTCAGCATGCTTGCCTTCAATGTGTGGAAGGGCAGGGTGCTCTCCAAACTTTTGAAAGTTTCTTCTCTCTCCCAAAATCCTATTTTAAAATATATTTGAATTAACACATATTTCAAAGACAGAACCAAAAAGTTGTTTGAAAATTTTTCAAATAAATCTTAAAATAAACTAGACCAAATTTGAGGAAGGTAGGAAAAAGAATCAACTCATTTGGAGTTATATTTAAAAAGTTATAGCCAGTCAAAGATTTGGTCAAATCTGTTATTTAAAATTAAAACAGAAAAGAAAACAGTTCGGAAGGGAATACGTTTTTGGAGCGGGGAAAGCGTACTGGGGAAAATACGCCTTCACTTAACCGACGTGGATAGGCGCAGGGTCACTGACAGTGGGTCCAAGGGGCCCACTGGTCAGGTTTGACCAGTCCGCCCTCCTCCTTCTTCCTCTGTCCCGAGCGGAGGCGGGACTCCGGCGACCAACGCCGGCGAGCGGCGGCTCCTCGCGGCCTCTGGAGGGCGGGGATGGATCCGCACGGCTGGGGCGTTTCTCCCGGTGGTCGAGGGGTCGACAGTGGTGGAAGAAGTCGTCGGCGGTGAGCTTCGCGGCGGAGGGAGGTTTCGGTGCAAAGTGGTTTCGGGGCGGCGGTGGTTCTCGATCGAAATGGAGTAGGGGGAAGGTTTACGGGAGGATGAGGGGGTTCTTGGTGGAGAGAACGAAGAGTGGGAGGCCCTGGTGGTGCCGAATTG
>NW_021190395.1:0-579 GCF_002162155.2 Triticum dicoccoides | reverse complement strand
TGTAACACCCGGATAATCATGCTACAGTAATCCCACGCTAATCATGCCACGTCACCTCGGTTACTGTTGCTAATCTATCGTTAGGTCAAAACCGGACCAAAATTCAAATTCAAAGTTTGGTAAATAATAACAGTTTTCAAAAATTAAAACAAAAATGTTCGGTGATTGCCGAATAATGCATAGGTAATTATGGTAGAGAAACCACACTTTCATAAAAGTGTAAAATACTCTAGAATGTTTTAAACAGTAGCCTATTTATTAACACTAAAGTAGGGACTACTTTTATAGTTTATAAAACTAAAGTAAAGAGGAACTTAAGATTAAAACAGAATAGAAAATAAAGGAAATGGAAAATACAAAAAAAAAACAGAAAACAAAACCAAAAAAAAAAAAGAGAAAGCAACCCCCGGCCCAACTGGGCCACGGCCCAGCAGGCCATCGGGCCCCCTGGCCGGTCCAGTCGTCCCCAGCATAACCCCCTCCCCACTTCCCAAACCCTAGCCACTACCGCACACAGCCCCCACTCCCCCTCTCGGTCCACTCCCCTCCCCTCGATTCCCCACGCCTCTCCCCCCTCTC
>NW_021190394.1:0-991 GCF_002162155.2 Triticum dicoccoides | reverse complement strand
AGAAGAGAAACCCTTATAAACCACTCCAACTCTCCTTCCACTTCCGGGGTGGGACTAAACTTCCCACCACACCTAGTGCCATATAACCCACATGGGCCCTTAGAGATTTTTCAGAAATTGCAATATGGGCCTAGAGCCCATCTCAGATTTCAGCAATCCCCCACCAGATCTCGAGGGCCCATTGTGTCCTCTGTTCCAATTGCTGTTTCGATATACCAGTGTTTCAGTAAAGACCTGTTAAGGTTGAACTTCACCTAGAACAAGTGGCTACACTCCTTCACAACTGAACAATGGACTATGCCTTGAATTGTCAGTTTGGCGTAAAGAAGTTTCACTACATGTCTTACTAGTACTAGGCTGCCGAAGGCTGACCCCTCGGGTGGAGCATATAAGTCACACTCCTGGCCTATTCATGAGCTTACAAGAGATCACCCCAATCTCATAGACTGTGACCAGCAGTCGGGCTCATATAGGTGTGTTCCTCCAAAGATCGCTCTGTACGATAGCATCTTGCTTTTATAAGCTTTCGAACACATTGAGACCGTAGTCATCCTACCATACAGTATCGAGAGTATTGCATCTCCAACGGAGTGGGTTAGTATAGTTACTCTCCTCAGTTCACCACTGGCTTGTTTTCCCAGGTCCTAGTTCACGGGATCTCCGATCACATAGGTTGGGTTACCACCATGGCAACTCATGTGGGTCTCATACCCATCTCCCTCGATGCATTATCTATCACAACACGTGATAGCCCTTTTGTAAAGGGATCTGCCAGATTCTTAGCCGTATGGACATAGTCCAACGCTATCACTCCGGAGTTTCTTAATTTTCTGACAGCTTTTAATCTCATTCTTATGTGTTTGGTGGACTTCATGTTGTCCTTTGAACTCTTCACCTTGGTGATGACAGTCTGATTGTCACAGTTCATAAGGATAGCCGGAACCGGTTTATCAACCAATGGCAAGTCCATCAAAAGATCTCGAAGCCATCT
>NW_021190393.1:0-2197 GCF_002162155.2 Triticum dicoccoides | reverse complement strand
AAAGTCTCAATGAATTCAACCCATTTAGCATGTCTACGATTCAGTTTAGCTTGACTTTTAATACGTTTCAAAGATTCATGATCAGAATGTATAACAAATTCTTTGGGCCATAAATAATGTTGCCATGTTTCTAAAGTCCGAACAAGAGCATATAATTCTTTATCATAAGTAGAATAATTCAGACTAGGCCCACTCAATTTTTCAGAAAAGTATGCAACAGGTTTGCCATCTTGTAATAACACACCGCCTAATCCAATTCCACTAGCATCACATTCAAGCTCAAAAGTCTTATTAAAATCAGGAAGTTGGAGTAAAGGAGCATGTGTCAACTTATCTTTCAATACCGAGAAGGCTTCTTCCTGTGCGGTACCCCAAAGAAAAGGCACATCTTTCTTTGTAAGCTCATTGAGAGGTGCAGCAATGGTGCTGAAATCTCTCACAAAACGCCTATAGAATCCAGCGAGGCCAAGAAAACTCCTCACTTGTGTGACCGTTTTAGGTTGCGGCCAACTCTCAATAGCTTCAATCTTGGCTTTATCAACTTCAATTCCCTGTGGAGTAACAACATAGCCAAGAAAAGATACTCGGTCGGTGCAAAAGGTGCACTTCCCAAGGTTACCAAACAAACGTGCATCACGTAGAGCAATAAAAACAACACGTAAATGTTCCAAATGTTCTTCCAAAGATCTGCTATAAATCAATATATCATCAAAGTAAACTACCAAAAATCGTCCAATGAAAGCACGTAAAACTTCGTTCATTAATCTCATGAAAGTACTAGGTGCATTAGTTAACCCAAAAGGCATGACTAACCACTCATATAATCCAAACTTAGTTTTAAATGCTGTTTTCCATTCATCTCCCAATTTCATACGAATTTGATGGTATCCACTATGCAAATCAACTTTGGAGAATATTGTAGAGCCACTCAATTCATCAAGCATATCATCTAGCCTAGGAATAGGATGACGATAACAAATAGTAATATTATTGATGCCTCTACAATCAACACACATACGTGATGTACCATCCTTTTTCGGCACTAGAATAATAGGAACAGCAAAAGGACTAAGGGATTCACGTATATAACCTTTGTCAAGAAGCTCTTGTACTTGACGCATAATCTCCTTCGTCTCCTCTGGATTGGTACGGTATGGTGCACGGTTTGGCAGTGAAGCACCGGGAATTAAGTCAATCTGATGCTCAATCCCTCGAATAGGCGGTAATCCCGGTGGCACGTCTTGTCGAAAGACGTCAGCGAACTCCTGCAAAATGTTAGTGACAGCAGGAGGCAAAGAGGATGGCACGTCCTCGAATGAAAATAATGCCTCTTTGCACACAAAAGCATAGCAAACAGATTTGCTGAAATCTAGCTCATCAATATCAGATTTGGTGGCAAATAAACATGCACTTTTCAATTTAATTTCAGAAGCAACACTAGATGGTTTATTATTAGGCTTCATTTTTTGCTCAAATTCTTTTGCCACAATCTGATTTTCACTCTTGTTCTTCGCCTGTTTTGCTTTATTAGCTCTATTAATATCATCTTGCAAAATGGAATCAGGAGTCATAGGAAGCAAAGTAATATTTTTATCCTTATGAACAAGAGTATAGTGATTGTTTCTACCATGGTGTACAGAATTTTTATCAAATTGCCATGGCCTACCAAGTAATAAGGAACATGCTTGCATAGGTACCACATCACAATCAACATAATCAGCATATGTAGAGATACTAAAATGCACACGAACAGTACGTGTTACCTTAACCTTGCCGCTGTTGTTGAACCATTGGATGTAGTAAGGATGTGGATGTGGTCTTGTGGTGAGAGAAAGCTTCTCCACCATCTCCATGCTAGCCAAGTTGTTGCAGCTCCCTCCATCTATGATGACGCGCACAGAGCGTTCTTTCACAACTCCCTTGGTATGGAACAAATTGTGCCTCTGATTTTGCTTAGCTTGTGTGACCTGCACACTCAAAACACGTTGAGAACCTAAACATTCATACCTGTCAGCGTCTTCAGGAGCCATGTATTGCGTCTCATGATCAGAATCATCTCCACCATGTTCTTCATGTATAATAAGAGCCAAAGTCTCCTCATCATAGTCACTAGCGGACTCATATCCACCATCCTCGGTAGCAATCATCACACGCGGAGATTTGCATTCTCTCGCATAATGACCTCCTCCCTTACAAC
>NW_021190392.1:0-1036 GCF_002162155.2 Triticum dicoccoides | reverse complement strand
CTCCTCCACCACCACCACGCCGTTGTGCTGCTGTTGGATGGAGTCTTCCTCAACCTCTCCCTCTCTCCTTGCTGGATCAAGGCGTGGGAGACGTCACTGGGCTGTACGTGTGTTGAACGCGGAGGTGCCGTCCGTTCGGCACTAGGATCATCGGTGATTTGAATCACGACGAGTACGACTCCATCAACCCCGTTCACTTGAACGCTTCCGCTTAGCGATCTACAAGGGTATGTAGATGCACTCTCTTTCTACTCGTTGCTGGTCTCTCCATAGATAGATCTTGGTGACACGTAGGAAAATTTTGAATTTCTGCTACGTTCCCCAACAGTGGCATCATGAGCTAGGTCTATTGCGTAGATTCTTTGCACGAGTAGAACACAAAGTAGTTGTGGGCGTTGATTTTGTTCAATATGCTTACCGTTACTAGTCCAATCTTGTTCCGACGGTATTGTGGGATGAAGCGGCCCGGACCGACCTTACACGTACTCTTACGTGAGACAGGTTCCACCGATTGACATGCACTTGGTGCATAAGGTGGCTAGCGGGTGCCAGTCTCTCCCACTTTAGTCGGAACAGATTCGATGAAAAGGGTCCTTATGAAGGGTAAATAGCAATTGGCATATCATGTTGTGGTCTTGCGTAGGTAAGAAACGTTCTTGCTAGAAACCCATAGCAGCCACGTAAAACATGCAACAACAATTAGAGGACGTCTAACTTGTTTTTGCAGGGTATGCTATGTGATGTGATATGGCCAAAAGGATGTGATGAATGATATATGTGATGTATGAGATTGATCATGTTCTTGTAATAGGATTCACGACTTGCATGTCGATGAGTATGACAACCGGCAGGAGCCATAGGAGTTGTCTTTATTTATTGTATGACCTGCGTGTCATTGAAGAACGCCATGTAAACTACTTTACTTTATTGCTAAACGCGTTAGTCATAGAAGTAGAAGTAGTCGTTGGCGTGACAACTTCATGAAGACACGATGATGGAGATCATGATGATGGAGATCATGGTGTCATGCCGGTGA
>NW_021190391.1:0-1170 GCF_002162155.2 Triticum dicoccoides | reverse complement strand
AGACGTGCCACCGGGATTACCGCCTATTCGAGGGATTGAGCATCAGATTGACTTAATTCCCGGTGCTTCACTGCCAAACCGTGCACCATACCGTACCAATCCAGAGGAGACGAAGGAGATTATGCGTCAAGTACAAGAGCTTCTCGACAAAGGTTATATACGCGAATCCCTTAGTCCTTGTGCTGTTCCTATTATTCTAGTGCCGAAAAAGGATGGTACATCACGTATGTGTGTTGATTGTAGAGGCATTAATAATATTACTATTCGTTATCGTCATCCTATTCCTAGGCTAGATGATATGCTTGATGAATTGAGTGGCTCTACAATATTCTCCAAAGTTGATTTGCGTAGTGGCTACCATCAAATTCGTATGAAATTGGGAGATGAATGGAAAACAACATTTAAAACTAAGTTTGGATTATATGAGTGGTTAGTCATGCCTTTTGGGTTAACTAATGCACCTAATACTTTCATGAGATTAATGAACGAAGTTTTACGTGCTTTCATTGGACGATTTGTGGTAGTCTACTTTGATGACATATTGATTTATAGCAAATCTTTGGAAGAACATTTGGAACATTTACGTGCTGTTTTTATTGCTCTACGTGATGCACGTTTGTTTGGTAACCTTGGGAAGTGCACCTTTTGCACCGACCGAGTATCTTTTCTTGGCTATGTTGTTACTCCACAGGGAATTGAAGTTGACAAAGCCAAGATTGAAGCTATTGAGAGTTGGCTGCAGCCCAAAACAGTCACACAAGTGAGGAGTTTTCTTGGCCTCGCTGGATTCTATAGGCGTTTTGTGAGAGATTTCAGCACCATTGCTGCACCTCTCAACGAGCTTACAAAGAAGGATGTGCCTTTTGTTTGGGGTACCGCACAGGAAGAAGCCTTCACGGTATTGAAAGATAAGTTGACACATGCTCCTTTACTCCAACTTCCTGATTTTAATAAGACTTTTGAGCTTGAATGTGATGCTAGTGGAATTGGATTAGGAGGTGTGTTATTACAAGATGGCAAACCTGTTGCATACTTTTCTGAAAAATTGAGTGGGCCTAGTCTGAATTATTCTACTTATGATAAAGAATTATATGCTCTTGTTCGAACTTTAGAAACATGGCAACATTATTTATGGCCCAAAGAATTTGTTATACATTCTGATCATGAATC
>NW_021190390.1:0-1014 GCF_002162155.2 Triticum dicoccoides | reverse complement strand
TGGCCGTGAAGGGATTGACAACCCCTTTATAGTGTTGGTTGCGAGGTTCTTATTTGTTTGTGTAGGTACGAGGTGAGTCGCGCGTGGTCTCCTACTGGATTGATACCTTAGTTCTCAAAAACTGAGAACGCTGCTTTACTGCATCATCCTTTCCTCTTCAAGAGAAAACCAACGCACTGCTCAAGAGGTAGCAAGAAGGATTTCTGGCATCGTTGCCGGGGAGATCTATGCCAAGTCAAGACATACCAAGTACCCAACACAACTCTTATCCTTCGCATTACATTATTTGCCATTTGTCTCTCGTTTTCCTCTCCCCACTTCACCCTTGCCATTTTACTCGCCCTCTTTTTCTGTTCCCCTTCTCTTTTTCTATTTGCCTCTTTGCATGTTTCTTGTTTGCTTGTGTGTTGGATTGCTCGCTTGTCACGATGGCTCAAGATAATATTAAATTGTCTGACTTTGCCAATACCAACAATAATGATTTTATTAGCACTCCGATTGCTCCTCTTACCGATGCTGAATCTTGTGAAATTAATACTACTTTACTGAATCTTGTCATGAAAGATCCGTTTTCTGGCCTTCCTAGTGAAGATGCCGCTACCCATCTAAACAACTTTGTTGATTTGTGTGATATGCAAAAGAAGAAAGATGTGGATAATGATATTGTTAAACTTAAGCTATTTCCGTTTTCGCTTAAAGATCGTGCTAAAGCTTGGTTTTCGCCTTTGCCTAAAAATAGTATTGATTCATGGAATAAGTGCAAAGATGCTTTTATCTCTAAGTATTTTCCTCCCGCTAAGATCATCTCTCTTAGAAATGATATTATGAATTTTAAGCAACTTGATCATGAATATGTTGCACAATCTTGGGAGAGGATGAAAGTAATGATACGTAATTGCCCTACACATGGTTTGAATTTATGGATGATTATACATAATTTTTATGTCGGATTGAATTTTGCTTCTAGAAATCTTTTAGATTCGGCCGCGGGAGGCACTTTTATGGAAATCACTT
>NW_021190389.1:0-2215 GCF_002162155.2 Triticum dicoccoides | reverse complement strand
AATGAAATCTACGGGCACATAATTACTATTTGCAACAATAAGAACATCATTAATTCTTCCCATGGGTTTCTTAATGGTGGAATCCGCAAGATGCAAGTTTAAAGAACAATCATCAAAATCACGGAAACCTAGCACATCACACAAAGTTTTTGGAATCGTGGAGACACTAGCACCCAAATCACACAAAGCATAACACTCACGTTCTTTAATTTTAATTTTTATTGTAGGTTACCACTCATCATAAAGTTTTCTAGGGATAGAAACTTCCAACTCAAGTTTTTCTTCATAAGATTGCATCAAAGCATCAACGATATGTTTAGTAAAAGCTTTATTTTGACTATAAGCATGAGGAGAATTTAGCACGGATTGCAACAAGGAAATACAATCTATCAAAGAGAAATTATTATAATTAAATTCCTTGAAATCCAAGATAGTGGGTTCTTTGCATCAAGATCCCACTTTTAACGATTTTTGCATCAAGATCTAAAAACTCCGAATCATTGGAACGTCTTTTAACTAAAGTTGACTCGTCTCTAGTCCCATAATTATCAAGATTCATATTGCAAAACAAAGATTTAATAGGGGACACATCAATCACTTTAGATCTTCATCCATATTATCATGAAAACTAGAAGAACACGCTTTCACAGAGCAATCTTTCTTAGCACGCATCCTAGCGGTTCTTTCCTTGCACTCATCAATGGAAATTCTCATGGCTTTGATAGACTCATTGATATCATGCTTAGGTGGAATAGATCTAAGTTTCAAATAATCAACATCAAGGTAAATTCTATCCACGTTCCTAACCAACTCATCAATCTTAACCAATTTTTCTTCAATCAAAGCATTGAAACTCATTTGCGAAGTAATAAATTCTTTAATTCTAGATTCAAAATCAGAGGGCATCTTATTATAATATCCATAAGAATTGTTGTAAGAATTACCATACTAGGAAACGGCCTAGGATTAAAATTACCTCTATACGCGTTATTATCAAAATTGTTCCTACTAACAGAATTCACATCCATAGATTCATTATTATTCTCAATCAAAGTAGACAAAGGCATATCATTAGGATCAGTAGGAGCACTCTTATTAGCAAACAATTTCATAAGTTCATCCATCTTTCCACTCAAAACATTAATCTCTTCAATTGCATGCACTTTTTTACTAGTAGATCTTTTAGTGTGCCATTGAGAATAATTAACCATAATATTATCTAGGAGTTTGGTAGCTTCTCCTGAAGTGATTTCCATAAAAGTGCCTCCCGCGGCCGAATCTAAAAGATTTCTAGAAGCAAAATTCAATCCGACATAAAAATTATGTATAATCATCCATAAATTCAAACCATGTGTAGGGCAATTACGTATCATTACTTTCATCCTCTCCCAAGATTGTGCAACATATTCATGATCAAGTTGCTTAAAATTCATAATATCATTTCTAAGAGAGATGATCTTAGCGGGAGGAAAATACTTAGAGATAAAAGCATCTTTGCACTTATTCCATGAATCAATACTATTTTTAGGCAAAGGCGAAAACCAAGCTTTAGCACGATCTTTAAGCGAAAACGGAAATAGCTTAAGTTTAACAATATCATTATCCACATCTTTCTTCTTTTGCATATCACACAAATCAACAAAGTTGTTTAGATGGGTAGCGGCATCTTCACTAGGAAGGCCAGAAAACGGATCTTTCATGACAAGATTCAGTAAAGCAGTATTAATTTCACAAGATTCAGCATCGGTAAGAGGAGCAATCGGAGTGATAATAAAATCATTATTGTTGGTATTGGCAAAGTCACACAATTTAATATTATCTTGAGCCATCGTGACAAGCGAGCAATCCAACACACAAGCAAACAAGAAACATGCAAAGAGGCAAATAGAAAAAGAGAAGGGGAACAGAAAAAGAGGGCGAGTAAAATGGCAAGGGTGAAGTGGGGAGAGGAAAACGAGAGACAAATGGCAAATAATGTAATGCGAAGGATAAGAGTTGTGTTGGGTACTTGGTATGTCTTGACTTGGCATAGATCTCCCCGGCAACGATGCCAGAAATCCTTCTTGCTACCTCTTGAGCAGTGCGTTGGTTTTCTCTTGAAGAGGAAAGGATGATGCAGTAAAGCAGCGTTCTCAGTTTTTGAGAACTAAGGTATCAATCCAGTAGGAGACCACGCGCGACTCACCTCGTACCTACACAAACAAATAAGAACCTC
>NW_021190388.1:0-1033 GCF_002162155.2 Triticum dicoccoides | reverse complement strand
CAGGCGATCCAGCTGAAAAGTCCATGACGGGTGGATGCCTGATTTGTTTTCCTACCTTTTTGCTCGTGTTGCATCTTGGCCCAGTCACGGCCCATCTTGCCAGCATGTCTCTCTTGGTTGCGGAACCGTAGAGAGGCATAGGGATGTGCATGCCTATATATCGCTTCACGCGAGTTGGAAAACAGCGGCCACCTATAGCGGAGCAAACGTTTACTCCACTAATAACTTCACTCGATCGGATCCCCCTCTAGTAACATTTGTTCTTATCATATCCTTTTATCTCCTCTTCACAAACTTTATCATAGAATAAAACCTCTATAGAGTTAGCACAATAGTAGGCTAAAATCAAGAATAGCCTCCTGTCGTATCTCTTGTACTTCAACATCATGTAGTATCATGTTCTATTCAACTTAT
Source organism: Triticum dicoccoides (assembly GCF_002162155.2). Taxonomy (NCBI): domain Eukaryota; kingdom Viridiplantae; phylum Streptophyta; class Magnoliopsida; order Poales; family Poaceae; genus Triticum; species Triticum dicoccoides. Next base: position 619 of record NW_021190388.1, on the reverse strand, counting down.
GAACCTCATAACAGAAAGGCATTACTCCTATAAAGGATGGTGGAGTACCCGCCTCCCTGTGCTCTCCACGCGTGAGCAGAGCCTCCTTGTCGTCTGTTGCTGGATGGCTAGCCGTGGGAGCCTCGGGGCGGCTTCGGGTCATCCGATCTGCCCAGACGACTCAACGCAGGCGATCCAGCTGAAAAGTCCATGACGGGTGGATGCCTGATTTGTTTTCCTACCTTTTTGCTCGTGTTGCATCTTGGCCCAGTCACGGCCCATCTTGCCAGCATGTCTCTCTTGGTTGCGGAACCGTAGAGAGGCATAGGGATGTGCATGCCTATATATCGCTTCACGCGAGTTGGAAAACAGCGGCCACCTATAGCGGAGCAAACGTTTACTCCACTAATAACTTCACTCGATCGGATCCCCCTCTAGTAACATTTGTTCTTATCATATCCTTTTATCTCCTCTTCACAAACTTTATCATAGAATAAAACCTCTATAGAGTTAGCACAATAGTAGGCTAAAATCAAGAATAGCCTCCTGTCGTATCTCTTGTACTTCAACATCATGTAGTATCATGTTCTATTCAACTTATGAACCTCATAACAGAAAGGCATTACTCCTATAAAGGATG
>NW_021190387.1:0-1006 GCF_002162155.2 Triticum dicoccoides | reverse complement strand
TTGTTTGTCATGCCTGCTACTGCTTAGAGTTGAGTCAGGTCTGATTCATCGGGGATGAATCAGAGGTGTGTGAATATGTCCTACTGTGTGTGAGCTAAGTGTGTGAACACGATTTGGTAAAGGTAGCGGTGAGAGGCCATGTAGGAGTACATGGTGGGTTGTCTCATTGCAGCCGTCCTCAGGAACTGAGTTCTGTGTTTGTGATCCATGATTCAGCTACTACCACGCATTGGGCCCGAAACCAATGGACCCTCTCGGCTTCTTGATCACCCTTGTCCTCTGTCCAGGAGTTGCAAGTAGTTTCTGGTGTTTGTAGTATGCTGGAGGCCGTGGGCAGCGCTGACCAGAGGGGTGGGCTGTGATGCGGTAGGCACGTGGCCGGGTATACCGGGCGCCCGTTTGGTGTCACGGAACCCTGTTCACATCGTTTGGGGCTGTGAGCGAAACTCCGGCCGGATCTCCTCATGGATGGAACCCGAATAGGCGATAAACCTGGACTAGAGACTCGAGTGTTTAGGTAGGCCGTGGCCGACACCCATGTTGGGCTTCCGCTTGAAGGTTGCCGAGTACATGTCGTGTAAACGGCGGTAAGTGGTGAGAGCGTGTGTGAAGAAGTACACCCCTGCAGGGTTATCATCATCTATTCGAATAGCCGTGTCCGCGGAAAAGGACTTCTGGGTTGCTTATATCAGTTCATAGACAAGTGAAAGTGGATACCCTAAAATACGCAAGATAAGCGTGAGTGCTATGGATGGCGTTCTCGTAGGGAGACGGGAGCGGATCCATAGTGGTGTATTGATATGGTGAATATGTGGACTCGTGTGCGCCACCTCAAAAGAGTTACTTGCAGTCGTAGTTCAGGATAGCCACCGAGTCAAAGCTGGCTTGCTGCAGTTAAACCCCACCATCCCCTTTGTTGATAATGATGCATATGTAGATAGTTCTGATGTAAGTCTTGCTGGGTACATTTGTACTCACGTTTGCCTATTTTATGTTTTTGCAGAGA
>NW_021190386.1:0-1046 GCF_002162155.2 Triticum dicoccoides | reverse complement strand
GAATGGGGTACTCTCGGTATGTAAGATTATCTTGGAGATCAAGCGTTTCATGGTCCACTCCACGGATAGGATCCGAGAAGCAACGCCTGAGTTGAGAAACGTGGAAGACATCGTGGACTCTGGAGAGATGCGGAGGTAGTTCCAACTGGTAGGCAACTTCTCCTCGTTTGGCAAGAATGCGAAAAGGTCCAATGTAACGAGGAGCCAATTTGCCTTTGATACCGAAACGATGGGTTCCCTTCAGAGGGGTAACCCGAAGATAAGCCTTCTCGTCAACCTCGAAAGTCATAGCCTTATGTTTTCGGTCATATTGACTCTTTTGACGAGATTGGGCTGTTTTCAACTTTTCACGAACGATGCGAACTTGTTCTTCTGCTTCCTGAATCATATCCGGGCCAAAGAATTGTCTTTCCCCGGTCTCTGACCAGTTAAGAGGTGTTCGACACCATCGTCCATAGAGAACTTCAAAAGGGGCTTTACCCAAGCTAGATTGATAACTGTTGTTGTAAGCGAATTCGGCAAATGGAAGGCACTTCTCCCAGTCCACCCCGAATGAGATAACAGAGGCTCGAAGCATGTCCTCTAGAATCTGGTTGACGCGTTCCACTTGACCACTCGACTGAGGGTGGAAAGCGGTGCTAAAGGAGAGACGGGTTCCCATAGCATTTTGGAAACTTTCCCAAAATCGAGAGGTGAAGAGACTTCCTCGATCCGAGTTAATTTCCAAAGGAACACCATGGAGAGACACTATTCGGGAGATGTATAAGTCTGCCAGCTGACTAGCGGTTATACTCTCACGAACAGGTAGGAAATGGGCTACTTTGGAAAGACGATCGACCACGACGAAAATAGCATTATTCCCCCTCTTAGTCCTGGGAAAACCGGTAATGAAATCCATGCCAATTTTATCCCATTTCCATTCAGGAATGGCTAAGGGTTGAAGGGTGCCAGCAGGCCGTTGGTGCTCTGCTTTTACACGACGACAGACGTCGCAATTAGCAATATACTGAGCAATTTCTCTCTTCATCCTAGTCCACCAGAACCTC
>NW_021190385.1:0-1296 GCF_002162155.2 Triticum dicoccoides | reverse complement strand
TACTACAAGTTCATTAAAGTTTAATTACAACATGAGCCAATCGATGTTTCAGAACTAGACACAGCATCACTGCTTTCGACTCGACTCAAGGGACCGGAGCGTGGATGAAGCCGCCGTCTATCGTGGGAGTCATGAAATAACGGTCGTTGTCAGCCTGCATTTGTAGCATTGTGTCGATGTCACTGTTGGATGGTTGATTTCTGAGGTAGAACTGCCCCGAGGTACGAAGGACATCTTGATGGATGATTTCCGCAAACTCCGACTGGATGCGAAAGAATTCTTGTCGGAGGTCCGCGTCCTGGATTGCCGACACGCTCGCGGCCCAATCTTTGAGTTTACTCGGTAGCAGAAGTTGATGATGGTCCCGTACGATCGCCCGCATGTGATGGATGGCGTAGTAGGCACCCTTCTGACCGCCAGGAGGCTGCTTGACGCAGCAGAACGTCGTATTGTGGGAGAACACATGCTTGCCGTACTTACGAATAGGCCTGGTGAAGGTGCCTCCAGATTTGGCGTAGCCGGGGAGAACATCATCAAGAACCTTCTTGACATTTGTGTAGTCTACGTTCGACTGACGGTCCGGGTCGAAATACGTGGCCATTGAATATTTGGGGCTTAGGAGGATGAGCGTGCAACGTGTGTCACTGCAGAAAACACGGAATGTTAAAAGAAAAATGATCGAAATGTAAGAATTCATATGTTACGGGCCGGTTGAGGGGAGGACTTACTCGGGAAAGTAAGGCACGAGGAAGTTATCCTTATCTTGGTTTGCCAGAATGACGCCTTCGAGATAAGAACTCGCGACTTGCCGGTCCCCAGCGTTGCCCAAGATCTTGGCACGCATGTAGAAGGGGTCGACTATCACGATGTCCGGGGTCTTGTCGCGAATGATCCGCATCTCCATACTCAGCGAAAATAGCCGAACGAAGGTGTAGTGCAGCGGATGAAGGTTCAACATAGCGTGGATGTCATCAAAATGCAGGACGATCGTACGCCCGATGGAGTTATCCACAAAGCCCTTGCCCTCTGGCACCTTGGCCGCGAAAACCGGGTATGCCACATCCTTCTCCCTGAGACGCCGCTTCTCCAAAGAAAGAACACTGTCATGCAGACTCCGCATAGCACCGGTTGCAGCATTGAGCATATTTGTCGGTAGCATCGCCCTACCCGCCACATGCACCCTCCTCGAGATATCCTGCGGTGAAGGTGGCCCGTCCTGAGCACGGATCGTACTCGGTGCCGGCTGGCTCGCACCCTTCTTAGTCTTTCTTTTGCGTGCCTTCTTCTTCTCCTGTA
>NW_021190384.1:0-1265 GCF_002162155.2 Triticum dicoccoides | reverse complement strand
TACTCGATGCCCAATGGGGCACAAGCTTCGACTGAGGAGGGCGAGGCGAGCGGGGGCGAGAGCCAGGAAGAGGAGGAATGGGACTCGGATGTTGCAGAGGATGATGACGACGATGATGATGATGACGGTGATGAAGATGACGTCGAGGACGAGGAAGAAGAGGAGGAGGAGGTCGTACCACCGCGCTCAGAAAGGCGGTCGAAGCTTGTCCACGACCCTTCGACCGAACGTGGTAAGGGGGTTGCGACCGCCACTCAGTCGACCAAGCGCCCTCGGACCACCTCTCCGGTGCCGACTGAAAAGGCGCCGAAGCAGCCCAGGGCGGCCTCGTCGAAGCCGATCAAGCTCCTGCCGAAGATGAAGGTGTCCATCCCCACCATATCAGGGTAACCGTGCTGCTCATATTTTCTTATTTTGTGTGAACTTTGTCTTTGGTCGACGCTGAAGTTAGTCGACTGATCCTTTGGAGTTGCAGTGCTGCTACTTCTGAAACCTCGGCCCGGGCTGATGACCACGAGATGGAGGACGCAGCAACTTCGAACCCGGGTACTGTATTCTAAACGCTGTTCTTAGTCGACTGACTCGCGATCTCTGATCCTGATCTTTCTCTGTAGCTCCACCCAATACTGTTATCAATCTCCCTGATGATGATGAGGATGAAGAGCCATTGAAGCGCAGGAGGAGTCGGAAAACGTCCGCCAGTAAGGTGCCTCAGGATGTGACGGCGCCCGAGATTCTGACTGTGGAGGAAGAGAACATCACTCGACACACGGTGTCCTTCGCAGATCCATTGACGAGTGCTCAGCAGCCCTCCCTCTTCACGATGCACCACGTCCCAGAGGACCAAGCCGGCGCAGCGGAGGAGGCGATACGCCAAGCGGGAATCATGATGGAGCAGCTGAAGACCATCCGGGATGCGAGTCAGGCGGCTTATGACGCCAGTTCTGCCCTCCAAAGCAATGTCCAGGTCAGTCGACCGCTGTTTGTTCTGTTGGATATGCTACCAAAAACTTTTCTTTTCCGGAATTTATAGTAGTCACCCACTGGGTGTGTCGATAAAACTCCGTGTTAGCGGGGGCACGCTGAGTGCACCCGCTGGGTGTAGTCCCCAAGGCTAAGGTCGACTGCTGGCAGTCGGCCTTAGGCTTTATGATGTCAATTTTTCTGTCAGTCGACTATGTCGACTGGATTTCACAAACCGGTGGGGGCACGCTGAGTGCACCCACTGGGTGTAGTCCCCGAGACTGTGGTCGACTGCTTGCAGT
>NW_021190383.1:0-1587 GCF_002162155.2 Triticum dicoccoides | reverse complement strand
AGATCGATGAGGGCGGAACCGAGCCCATGAACAGGGTGACAATGCCTTTCACATTATCCATGCCCGTCAATTTTTCCAGTAGATGGTAGATAATTATGCAAATAAATCAAGATGCAAAACATTGAAATTACGGTAAATAATTGCCTTCCTAAATGATTATATGACATGAATGGATTGGCAAGTAGACAGAAGACTGACGATAAGGTGTCAAAATACTGGTTGACATTCTTCTTTCTGCGAGCACATTTGCACCAAGCTATTTAAGTTTCTATTTTTGCTTCTGTTAACAACAGTTCATTTACAGAGCTAAGTAAATATTGAGATGAGAAAGATGTTATTTGACAGGACAACAACATACTAAGAAAACAATCATAATCATGCACCAACCTAAGACGCTGGTAGTATTATCGATTTCAAGTTGCAAATTGTACATGTGCCACATGATGTTTTTTAAGGTGCGAACACCCTGCACTTTGGTAAACTAAATGACACACTGACCCATGATGCCGGTCGAGCCAATTTGGGCAACAGTCTCACCTAGTTGAACAAACAGTGACTCTCATGGCATGAGATGACATAAACATTACACATGTAAGGGAGCTAGCTTAACAAAACAAAGCCAATTATTTGTCTCTTGTATTCTTCAAGCTAGTCTCACACCTTTTCAGACAATATAGTATGTAACAAACCATGTTGAATTTAAAAACAAGTTTGGGACTGGGTCATCATATAAACCATTAGCATAGTACATATATTTCTTCGAAGACAAGATAAAATGATTAACTACTTGGCTACTCTGTCGAACCCACTTAATAATAAAAAAATAACACCAATAAACTATTTAACTTATGAGAGAAAACAAACAACACATGAAGACCAAAAATGTGTAGCCGATGAGATAGTCTCCTAAAAATCACAATACGCTTTCAGTTTTTCTGCTCCCTAATGTTATCTTCTTTTCTAAGACGAGCTACAAAATCTGTAGGGATACCGAGTAGCTTCTCCTCTTGTTTCTCTTATGGACTCTCCTACTGCAGAGCGATGCTGGACGCAAACTGATTGGTCATGGCTGAATTGCAGTGGAGAGGGTGCCGAAGGTTATGTGGGAGTCTATTTCTCAAGTCCTATGGGAGAGAGTTTTATAGAAAATACAACAATAAGATTCCACACCACGGCAGGAAGCACTCAAGATCACAAAAATTTCTTGCCGTTCTTTCCACTTTTGGTGGCTTCGAAAAGCATAATATGACCATGACTACAAGATCTTTTGGTGGGAAAATGGAGTAGTAATGAACCACACAGAGATATCAAGGAAAGGAACTATGCTAGATGATGATGTACCTCAGAAGACAACATTGCACTGCAATATCTAAATGTTTGGTTGAAATTCAGATACTTGTTTCCTAAATCTACCTCGCCGACTAAATGAACCTGCATTCTGTAACCTTAAAAGAATTTAGAGCAAAGCACAACCACTAATTTAACAGTTGCCCAAGAATAATGAGGGGATAACCGGAATAGAGAATTGGGGATCAACCTAACTGGGAGAAGGTAACAAAAGGGATAGGTGGAAGTAGTGGAGACGGT
>NW_021190382.1:0-908 GCF_002162155.2 Triticum dicoccoides | reverse complement strand
CCCCTCCCGGGGGGCCACATGGGCTGCGTGGGGCAGGGAGCCAGCCCCTGGTGGGCTGGCCGCACCCCCTCCCTTGGGCCCATGCGCCTAGGGTTGAGGGGGGAACCCTAGAGGGGGCGCCCCCCTTGGCTTGGGGGGCAAGCCACCCTCTCCCCTCTCCCCTAGGCCGCCGCACCCCCCCCTAGATGGGTTCTAGGGGGCCGGCCCCCTTCTCCCTTCCCCCTATAAATAGAGGGGTGAGGGGAGGGCAGCCGTACCACCCTCCAAGGCGCAGCCCTCCCCTCCCCAACACCTCTCCTCCTCCGTTGTGTGCTTGGCGAAGCCCTGTCGGAGTACTGCCTCTCCACCATCACCACGCCGTCGTGCTGCCGGTGGAACTGTCTTCCTCAACCTCTCCTTCCCCCTTGCTGGATCAAGAAGGAGGAGACGTCTCCCGTCCCGTACGTGTGTTGAACGCGGAGGTGCTGTCCGTTCAGCACTTGGTCATCGGTGATTCGAATCACGTCGAGTACGACTACATCATCACCTTACAAGCTTCCGCACGCGATCTACAAGTGGTATGTAGATGCAAACTCTCTCCCTTGACTCGTTGCTTAGATGAACTCATAGATGGATCTTGGTGAAACCGTAGGAAAATTTTTTAATTTTCTGCAACGTTCCCCAACACCATCAGCCTTATCAGCAGAAGAGCAAAGGTGGCAGTGGATCTTCCCACCCACCCAACCCTAGCTTTCAGAACAAGACTTCGTCTCAAGCTCCAAGATCAAGTGCTCCGTATCACTGTCCGCTCTCGGAGGTCACGTGCAACAAGTGCCAACAGAAGGGTCACTATGCCAACAAATGCTTCAATCAGAGGCGTCTTCCAACTCCTCCTCCCGTGAGATCTGCAAGTTCAGCTGTGGTCAAGC
>NW_021190381.1:0-1013 GCF_002162155.2 Triticum dicoccoides | reverse complement strand
AAATATGCATATATGCAATATTTTTGGTCATATCCAAGGTAGTCATGTCCTCATCATCCTCCCCTTCTTGAAAATAAAGCCGTCCTCGGTGTTGCTTAATCTGAAATGTGGCTAACAAAAAAGACAAGGTGTACATGTTGTATATGTATATGTCATCCATTTTTACTTCCCTTGATTTTTGCATATATGACACATGAATAGATGAGTAACTTGCATAGTTCATAAAATCTAAAGCCAAAAAATTAGCACAAGAAGTAGAAGGCATGAAAATATTGCAACTCAGTTTGCACATATAAGTGAAGCTCTTATTCATTTCAAAAGATTGACAATGTTCATCATTAAACCATCCCAACATTGGTGAATAAACCTTACTTGCATCAAATTTACTTGCTACAACATGCTTAAATAAGCAAACATGCAATAAGTCATTCAACACAGAATCATCACCAAGATTAGAGGTCATATCAAAATGATTAAACATTGGTTCTTTTGCATCAATAGTTAATTCAATGGGTGCACTCAAAATTGTTGGTATTTCAGTTGTTTGGTCACATGGCAAAGTCAAATTATCAACGTAGTCCTCTAAAATAGGTGGTGTGATCAAAGTAGTGGGTAGCTCATCAGATGGTGCATTCAAATTGACAAGGCATTCATCATTCTCATGTAGAGAGGGAAGATCAGTACCTTTGTCATTACCTCTTATGATCAACTCAGATGATGTAGCCACTCTCGGGGGCGATGTGTCACATGGTGGAGGTGATGTAGTCCTGACAACAACGGATGTGGTTGTCATAGTATGCCTAGTAGTTGAAGGAACAATCATATCAACTCTTGGAATGTGCACCGTGCGCTTGTTCTCCTCGTGGCCAACACGTCGTTTTATTTCCTGTTCAGCTTTGCAAGCAAGATGAAACAAACGGTCCATAGGATAACACTCTTCATGAATTAGTATCTCTTGAATATCACGGTTTAATCCTCCCCAAAATCTATCCATAAAATCATCTTCACTTTCT
>NW_021190380.1:0-1269 GCF_002162155.2 Triticum dicoccoides | reverse complement strand
TCAGGTATGTCTGTGCAGTCCGAATCTGAATCCAGAACGTGAGAGACTTGGACTCTATCTTCTCTTGGGCCAAAAGTGACGTGGGAGAACTTTTTGGACAGCAAATAAACATCTCTTTCTTCCTTATCTTCATATGTGGATTGTACAAATGTCCCATACACCTGCAATTAGACAAAACACAAAAGTGTGTGAAGTATTTTTGTTCTGGATAACCTAAATAGATTATTGAATAGTTTGCACTAGAAATCACCTGACAAATATGCATGTATGCAATATTTTTGGTCGTGTCCAAGGTAGTCATGTCCTCATCATCCTCCCCTTTTTGAAAACAAAGCCGTCCTCGGCGTTGCTTAATCTGAAATGTGGCTAACAAAAGAGACAAAGTATACATGTTGTATATGTATATGTCATCCATTTTTACTTCCCTTGATTTTTGCACATATGACACATGTATACATGAGTAACTTTCATAGATCATAAAATATAAAGCCAAAATATTATCATAAGTAGAAGGCATGAAAATATTGCAACTCAGTTTGCACATATATGTGAAGCTCTTATTCATATCAAAAGATTGACAATATTCATCATTAAACCATCCCAACATTGGTGAATAAACCTTACTTGCATCAAATTTACATGCTACAACATGCTTAAATAAGCAAACATGCAATAAGTCATTCAACACAGAATCATCACCAAGATTAGAGGTCATATCAAAATGATTAAACATTGGTTCTTTTGCATCAATAGTTAATTCAATGGGTGCACTCAAAATTGTTGGTATTTCAGTTGTTTGATCACATGGCAAAGTCAAATTATCAACGTAGTCCTCTAAAATAGGTGGTGTGATCAAAGTAGTGGGTAGCTCATCAGATGGTGCATTCAAATTGACAAGGCATTCATCATTCTCATGTAGAGAGGGAAGATCAGTACCTTTGTCATTACCTCTTATGATCAACTCAGATGATGTAGCCACTCTCGGGGGCGATGTGTCACATGGTGGAGGTGATGTAGTCCTGACAACAACGGATGTGGTTGTCATAGTATGCCTAGTAGTTGAAGGAACAATCATATCAACTCTTGGAATGTGCACCGTGCGCTTGTTCTCCTCGTGGCCAACACGTCGTTTTATTTCCTGTTCAGCTTTGCAAGCAAGATGAAACAAATGGTCCATAGGATAACACTCTTCATGAATTAGTATCTCTTGAATATCACGGTTTAATCCTCCCCAAAATCTATCCATAAAATCATCTTCACTTTCTTCTA
>NW_021190379.1:0-981 GCF_002162155.2 Triticum dicoccoides | reverse complement strand
AGTATGACTCGTGAAAACTTTCGGGTTCACACGGTTTAGAGAAGGCATATGTTCAACCCATAGGGGCTTCTTAGAAACATATACCACGAGTTTCATGAGTAAATAACACAAGCCCGAAAGCAGAGCATGGTTGACCAAGCAGAGGATACAACTTAACAAAGGCATTATGTATCAGGGGAAGAACTCACAAGGTGATCAAATGTGAAGGACACTGTCGGATAACAATCCAACAAAGGACTTGATGGTCCACAAAGGATCTGATACGAGTATCGGTACTCAACTAGGGGAAGAAGAATGCAAGGAGATCAGATTATAGAAACAATTGACTAACTCAATTGTCAAATGCAAAGGAATTATGATTCCCAAATCAAGGGATCAGAAGCAATGCTCTGATTAGGGGTGGATAAGTTGAATAGCCTCAGGGTACAATCAAAGACAATTCGATTGGTCGAGAACCAATTCCAGTTAAAAGAATGGCAGCTCAGCCGGAAAAGTAATTTATAAGGATCAATGATGATTGCGTGTATTCTCAAACATATTGAGTCAATAGACCCAAAATGATAATGACAAGGAATGTCAATAAGACTACGAGACTTATGGGATTAACCATAATGCGAGCAAGCAAGAATTTCAAGAGCCAAAGGCTCCAAAGGATTTTCAGAAGATCGAATAATATTTCGAAGACTTTTGTGAAACTCATGAACAACTGGGGGTGAGCGGATACTCGATAATTGCAATAATTAACCGTAGGGGTATTCAGGTGACAAAGAACAGCAAGGCAGTAAGCTCAAAGGATTATCGAAACAACGACGAGTTTTCAGGTTATCTTGTAATAACAAGACCAACTGGGGATGAATGTAAGAATAACAACTGCAAGTAGTTATCCATAAGGGTTTGCGGTGGAAGGGGAATTGCAAACGCGATGAACACAAGTTCTCGGGTTAACAGCGGAGAGTATCTTCAGGGTCTTCTGGTGCAGCA
>NW_021190378.1:0-1074 GCF_002162155.2 Triticum dicoccoides | reverse complement strand
GATGGTCAACACGCGCGCTAACCCTGCTTCTCAAGAGCAGGCCGAAGGCAGTGAAGCCAGGGATGTAAATCTGCCTCATCCTCCTTCACTAGCCGAGGTTATGATGGAAGCTGAGAGAAACAAGCGGGAGACCAACCGTTTGTTAGAGCGTATTGAACAGAACACGGCACACCATCAGAGGACTAACGTGGTGTCACTCAGTGATTTTATCAAATTACATCCACCCACGTTCCACCACTCCGTCGAGCCTCTCGACGCTGATGACTGGCTTCGCAGTATCTCTCACAAACTGCGTTCCGCGCTGGTGGCGGAGGCTGACAAGGTCACCTTTGCTGCATATCATCTTGAAGGCCCCGCCAGTCTATGGTGGGAGAATTATGGAGCTATGCGCCCAGTGGGCCACGTCACTACTTGGGCTGAGTTCAGTGAGGCTTTCCGTGAACATCACATTCCGGAGGGTCTCATGGACCGTAAACGTGAAGAATTTTGCAGTTTCACCCAAGGCCGACTGTCTGTGGATGCTTACAGCAGGGAGTTTGGTAACCTCGCACGATATGCAACCGAGGAAGTTTCTACTGACGCCAAGAAGCAAGCAAGGTTCCGTAAGGGCCTTAGTCCTGAGCTTCGCCGCGACCTCCGTTTGCATGAGTGCACATCTTTTCAGAAACTTGTCAACAAAGCCATCAGTGCTGAAACTGGTCAGACTGACTATGACGCAACACGCAAGCATGGCCGTGATATGGGTTCCTCATCCGGTGCTGGTCCTCAGAAGCGCCGCGTGTGGGTACCCAACACCGCCCTGCCACCCAGGTTTACACCGAGGCCATCCTTCCAGGCGCCTCGCCCCGTTCAACAGTCTGCTCCAGCCAAGCCCTATGGGGGTCCAACTAACAATGCTCCTCCACGTACCAGTTCCGTGACTTGTTTCAAGTGTGGGGAATCTGGCCACTATATGCGTGAGTGTCCCCAGACCAACCCCAATCAATCTGCTAAAGCTGTTGGCCGTGGCAAGCCGACAGGAAAAATATTCCACGCCAAGCCGGTCACCGCTTCACGTGGCCATGTCAATTGTAT
>NW_021190377.1:0-1237 GCF_002162155.2 Triticum dicoccoides | reverse complement strand
CGGGACTTCAATCAAAGCCAGTATCTCTGCACTGTCCGGATATTTCCATCTTATCCTGGATCCACCGAGCCCCTTCACTGCTCCTATGGACTCGGGGTTACTATTGAGATGGCTGTGCAGGACGCCGCCTACTCTATGATGACCATTATGCGAGTCAGATCTGGTCTATTTCGGGACTCTGATTTCCGGTATATGCCAGGATCACTTCCGGGAGCACAAGGGTATCTCCAGGCTATCTATGCTGACCCCACTCAGGAGGATTCACGGACTCGCACCACTGCTGAGATGCTCGAGGATAAGGACCGTGAAAATCGGGCCTTGAGGTTAGAGCTCTTCAATACCCGTGCTGACCACTGGGCCACATTGACTCGGTTTGCACCGGCGGTGCAAGCTGGATATTCAGATATGCGCGATCTCTATCCTGTGAGATCTGCTCTACCAGACGTGATGGGTTGGCGTGATGTAGGAGGCATCACCCCACCTCGTGGTCCCCGCAGGCCACCGTCTGTTGGTCCAAGACCTCATCCTAGCCCCTATGGTCCACAAGCTCCGCGAGATCGTCTATTTCCGGATGATCATGTTGAGCTTCCAGGCTATGGAGGTGACTTCTACGAGGACTACTACGGATCGATCTGAGTTAGTGGTAGTATCACTAGTTCGCACTAGCTGTGTCATCTATCGTCCCGCGTGACTCGTGGGATATGACCTAGTTTGTACTCTTTCCGGAGGTGTAGAAAAATAATGTATAGGAGCTTGGGATGCCTTCGATGAGATGTAATCCTCTTTTCACCGTAATAGTACTTTGTTTGGTCTTGTACTAAACCCTGTATGGTGTGTATGACGATGGAATAAAAGAAGCAGTTTCTGTATCTACCATGTCATACGGATGATCATCTTGCATTTCGAGTTATTCCTTACATTTTATATCCTATGTTGGAATTTTATCATCCTGACTAAATCATTGTCTTGTTTACCTAGGATGGTCAACACGCGCACTAACCCTGCTCCTCAAGAGCAGGCCGAAGGCAGTGAAGTCAGGGATGCAAATCTGCCTCATCCTCCTTCCCTAGCCGAGGTTATGATGGAAGCTGAGAGAAACAAGCGGGAGACCAACCGTTTGTTAGAGCGTATTGAACAGAACACAGCACACCATCAGAGGACTAACGTGGTGTCACTCAGTGATTTTATCAAATTACATCCACCCACATTCCACCACTCCGTCGAGCCTCTCGACGCT
>NW_021190376.1:0-1091 GCF_002162155.2 Triticum dicoccoides | reverse complement strand
AATCCGGCTCACCGTGTCTGGACAGGGCAGGATCAGGCGAACCTCTCCTCCATCCAGGGGTCGCTCTCTCCGGCCGTTGCTGGGCTTGTTGTCTTCGCCAAGACGTCCCACGAGGCATGGACTATTCTTGAGCGCTCGTTTGCGGCACAGTCGCAGGCTCGTGTATCTGGGCTCCGTCGCCAACTTGGGGAGTGTCAGAAGCTTGACTCCACCGCCACTGAGTTCTACAACAAAGTCAAGAGTCTCGCCGACACGCTGGCCTCCATTGGACAGCCCCTCACCGACTCCGAGTTCAACTCGTTTATTGTCAATGGTCTTGATGAGGAGTATGACGCCCTAGTCGAGATCATCAATGAGAGAGGCAACTCCACGCCCATGCCAGCACACGAGGTCTTTTCACGCCTCCTGCTTACTGAGGAAAGAGTCGAGACGCGCCGATCCAGGGGCAACGACGCCCTCTCGGCAAACGCCGCCACCAAGGGTGGTCGCTCCTCTGCTTCATCCAGGGCTCCTTCGGGGCAGTCACCACCACCCGCCTCGGCCCCTCCTCCTACTGCGACGCTACCAGGGGCTGGCGGTCCACGTGTGTGCCAGCTTTGTGGTCGCGATGGGCACTGGACGGGGTTTTCTTGGTCTCGGCAATGACGGGAAGGATACACGCAACTTTGCTCGTCAGGTCGCCATGGCTGATCGTCCGCCGCCGCAGAAGCCACAGGGACACACTCAGTCCTACTCCATTGATCCCCACTGGTACATGGACTCTGGGGCGACAGAGCACCTGACCAGTGAGATGGGGAAGCTTCACACTCGTGAACCCTACCATGGCTCCGACAAGATCCACACCGCCAATGGAGCAGGTATGCACATCTCTCATATTGGTCAAGCATCACTTCTCACTAGACATACCAATAGGAGTCTTCAACTTCGCAATGTTCTTCGAGTTCCATCTGTGACACGTAATCTTCTTTCAGTTCCTAAACTCACTCGTGATAATAATGTGCTTTGTGAATTTCATCCTTTTGATCTTTTTATTAAGGATCGGGGCACGAGGGACATTCTTCTTAGTGGGCGGCTCTGCCAAGGTCTCTATC
>NW_021190375.1:0-889 GCF_002162155.2 Triticum dicoccoides | reverse complement strand
GCTGGGACTTCAACCTCAGTCGGATCTGTGGCACTCTTGGGCTGTGGAGCTTCTTCGGTGAAAGGATCTTCTTTGACTGACGGAGTGTGTATATGCTCTAAGAACACACCACTCGGAATGGCTTCTCTCTTGGAACCTATCTTTGCTAGATCATCAGCTGCTTGATTTTTCAGTCGGGGTATATGATGGAGCTCCAACCCCTCGAACTTCTTTTCCAGCTTCCTCACTGCACTGCAGTATCCAGTCATGGCTGGGCTTCTCACGTCCCACTCCTTCATCACTTGGTTGACCACTAAATCCGAGTCGCCATAGACCATCAGGCGACGGACGCCGAGTGAAATGGCCATGCGCAATCCATATAAGAGGGCCTCATATTCTGCCTCATTGTTGGAGGAATCAAAGTGAATCTGGATCACATATATGAGCTTATCTCCTCTGGGGGAAACCAGGACAACCCCAGCACCGGAACCATTCAACATCTTAGAGCCATCAAAGAACATGGTCCAATGCTCCGAGTGAATTTCAGTCGGCTGCTGCTGTTCAATCCACTCGGCGAGGAAATCTGCTATTGCCTGGGACTTAATGGCTTTCTTTGCCTCAAACTTGATATCAAGGGGAAGAAGTTCAATCGCCCATTTGGCCACTCGACCAGTTGCATCTCTGTTGTGCAAAATCTCTGATAGTGGAGCGTCGCTGACGACTGTGATGGAATGATCAGAGAAGTAATGAGCAACCTTCTTTGTGGTCATGTATATTCCATACACAAGCTTCTGATAATGAGGATATCTCTGCTTGGATGGAGTCAAGACTTCAGACAAATAATACACTGGGCGCTGAACTTTGAGAGCTTTTCCTTCTTCTTCCCGCTCGACCGTAAGCACAGTACTGA
>NW_021190374.1:0-680 GCF_002162155.2 Triticum dicoccoides | reverse complement strand
GTTCGTTAATCGTCGAAATCACTCCGGGACCCCAAACCAGTGAGTAATAGTCCACGAAACGTGCCAGAATCGGCAAAAACTGTGAGTGTTGATGACCGACACGTAGGCACACCTTGGGGCTCAACAACTACGAAACCGGTTTGGGGCCCCAACACGGTGAGTAATAGTCCATGAAACGGGTCGGAATCGGCCAAAACCGCGAGTGTTGATGACCAAATCGTAAACACACCCAAGGGTTCGTTAATCGTGGAAACCTCTCCGGGACCCGAAAATAGTGAGTAATAGTCCACGAAATGGGCCAGAATTGGCCAAATTTGTGAGTGTTGATGACCGACACGCAAGCGCGCCTTGGGGTTCAACAACTATGGAAATTCGTTTGGGTCCCAAAAATGGTGAGTAATAGTCCACGAAACGGGTCAGAATCGGCCAAAACCGCGAGTGTTGATGACCAAAAGATAAACGCACACCAGGGTTCGTTAATCGTGGAATTCACTCCGCGACCCCAAAACAGTGAGTAATAGTCCACGAAACAGGCCAGAATCGGCCAAATCTATGAGTGTTGATGACCGACACGCAAGCGCACCTTGGGGTTCAACAACTATGGAAATCGCTTTAGGGCCCAAAAACGTTGAGTAATAGTCCATGAAATGGGTCAGAAACGGCCAAAACCGCGAGTGTTG
>NW_021190373.1:0-792 GCF_002162155.2 Triticum dicoccoides | reverse complement strand
GCCCCGGTGTGATTTCCACGATTAACGAACCGCGGGGTGCGTTTACATGTCGGTCATCAATACTAGTAGTTTTGGCCAATTCTGGCCCGTTTCGTGGACAATTACTCATTGTTTTGGGGCCCCGAAATAATTTCCACGATTAACGAACCCCTGGGTGCGCTTACGTGTTGGTTATGAACACTCACAGTTTTGGCCAATTCTAACGCATTTTGTGGACTTTTAGTCACCATTTTCTAGTCCTGAAGTGATTTCCATAGTGGTTGATCCCCAAGGCGCACTTACGTGTTAGTCATCAACACTCACAGTTTTGGCTGATTCTGGCCTGTTTCATGGACTATTACTCACTGTTTTGGGGCCCCGGAGTGATTTCCACGGTTAACAAACTGCAGGCTACATTTACGTGTCGGTCATCAACACTCGCAGTTTTGGCCGGTTCTGGCCCGTTTCTTGGACTACTACTCTGTTCTTGGGTCCAAGCGTGATTTCCATGATTTACGAACCCCGTGGTGCATTTACGTGTCGGTCAATGACACTCACAATTTTGGCCAATTTCTGGTCGTTTTGTGTACTATTACTCACCGTTTTGGCGTCCCAGAGCGATTTCCACGATTTACAATCCCCGGCATGCGTTTACGTCTCTGTCGCCAACACTCACAGTTTTGGCCAATTCTGACGCGATTCATGGACTATTACTCATCATTTAGGGGTCCCGAAGCGATTCCATAGTGGTTGAACCCTAAGGTCCGTTTACGTGTCGGTCATCAACACTCACAGTTTTGTTCGATTCTGGCC
>NW_021190372.1:0-944 GCF_002162155.2 Triticum dicoccoides | reverse complement strand
TAGATTGGATTTTTCTGATCATTTTTCATATATAATTTGTCCAATTTGGAGTTACAGAATAAAAGTTATGAATTTTTGAAGTTTAAATAATATTCTGGAATTTCCTGATTTAATTTAAATCCAGAAATATGATTATTGCGCCAGCATGACGTCAGCATGACGTCAGTGGTCAACTGCGGCTGGCTGAGGTCAAACC
Source organism: Triticum dicoccoides (assembly GCF_002162155.2). Taxonomy (NCBI): domain Eukaryota; kingdom Viridiplantae; phylum Streptophyta; class Magnoliopsida; order Poales; family Poaceae; genus Triticum; species Triticum dicoccoides. Next base: position 748 of record NW_021190372.1, on the reverse strand, counting down.
TGACGTGTGGGGCCCACACGTCAGTGACAGGGGGGTTAAACAGAGTTAAATTAATCCTAATTACTAATTAGGGGCGCTGGGGCCCACTGGTCAGTGTCAGGGGGTTAACTAACAGTGGTTAGCGCTAATCCTAATTAGCTACAGGGCTGGGCCCACCTGTCAGGGACTCAGGGGGGGTCCTGCCGTGGTCAAAGTGGGTCAAACCCACCGGCGACGTGACGCCGGCGAGGCCCGAGACGGCGGCGCGATGCGGGATCGCGCTAGAGGGCACGGGCGAGGCTGTGCTTGGGCTCGTTGGAGAGCCCTTGCTCCCGCGCGTCGAACGGTGGTGGTGGCCGAGCCTGGGGTGGCCGGTATCGTCGACGGCGAGCTCGTGAGTGGCGGCCGGAGTTCGGGTGCGGTCGGAGTCGGCGTTGCAGGGTGTTTGGGGAGGCGTTGGTGCGTGCTGCGTGCTCCTAGTGAGGCGTGGAGCACGATAGTGTGCTCGGTTGGGCGCTACGGTGACCGTGGCCACGACGGCGACATCGCCGGCGGCGTGGAGCTCTCGGCCAAGGTGGGGCTAAGGCCTAGAGGTCGAAAGAGACCCGGGAAGAAGGGGGAAACGACTCGGGGGCTCACCGCGGTTGCAGTGGGCGTCGAAGCGGGCTCGGGGACGCGCTGGAGACGGCGAATTCGTCGGCGACGGTGGTCGGAGCCCGAAGAGGGGAACGGCGGCGTGACGGCGATGCAGAGCTTCCGGAGACCCGTG
>NW_021190371.1:0-1254 GCF_002162155.2 Triticum dicoccoides | reverse complement strand
TAGAAGAATATTATCAGGAATTACAAACTGGCATGATTAGATGTGGTATTGTTGAGGAGAATGAAGCTATGCTTGCACGTTTTCTGGGTGGATTAAATAGAGAGATTCAGACCATTCTAGACTATAAGGAGTATACTAATATCACTCGTTTATTCCATCTTGCTTGTAAAGCTGAACGTGAAGTGCAGGATCGACAAGCATTGGGGCGAACTAACTTTTCTGCAGGCCGACCTTCATCATGGACACCACGTGCATCTTCTACTTCAACTGCACCAGCACCTCCATCAGGTGCCACCTCCAGCCGTGATACAAGAAAACAGGCACAACCACCATTATCTGCCAAGAGCGCACCTGCGGGGCCTACACAGCGTTCTTCTTCTTCCATAGCATCAACAGGGCACACAAGTGATATTATTTGTCGTCGTTGTAAGGGAGGAGGTCATTATGCGAGAGAATGCAAATCTCCGCGTGTGATGCTTGCTACCGCGGATGGTGGATATGAGTCCGCTAGTGACTATGATGAGGAGACATTAGCTCTTATTACACGTGAAGAACATGGTGGAGATGATTCTGATCATGAGACGCAATACATGGCTCCTGAAGACGCTGACAGGTATGAATGTTTAGTTGCTCAACGTGTTTTGAGTGTGCATGTCACACAAGCTGAGCAAAATCAGAGGCACAATTTGTTCCATACCAAGGGAGTTGTGAAGGAACGTTCTGTGCGCGTCATAATAGACGGAGGGAGCTGCAACAACTTGGCTAGCATGGAGATGGTGGAGAAGCTTTCTCTCACCACAAGACCACATCCACATCCTTACTACACCAATGGTTCAACAACAGCGGCAAGGTTAAGGTAACACGTACTGTTCGTGTGCATTTTAGTATCTCTACATATGCTGATTATGTTGATTGTGATGTGGTACCTATGCAAGCATGTTCCTTATTACTTGGTAGACCATGGCAATTTGATAAAAATTCTGTACACCATGGTAGAAACAATCACTATACTCTTGTTCATAAGGATAAAAATATTACTTTGCTTCCTATGACTCCTGATTCCATTTTGAAAGATGATATTAATAGAGCTAATAAAGCACAACAGGAGAAGAATAAGAGTGAAAATCAGATTGTGGCAAAAGAATTTGAGCAACAAATGAAGCATAATAATAAACCATCTAGTGTTGCTTCTGAAATTAAATTGAAAAGTGCATGTTTATTTGCCACCAAATCTGATATTGATGAGCTAGATTT
>NW_021190370.1:0-786 GCF_002162155.2 Triticum dicoccoides | reverse complement strand
CATCGTTTAGACTTTGGGTTTTGTTTAGATTAAAAGTTCGCCATAGCTGCAACTTCGCGTACTTCGTTTGTGTTCAATGACCAGACAAAGGCGTCACAGAACCCCACCTTGATCAATAAAGCTTTCATCTTATATTCGCAATATCCAGATTGCAATCTTAGTTTCTTGCTTGTTCTTCGTTTGCTCGCAGGAAACAGACCCTCGTGGTCAGGTTGATCGTGCTCCGGCGTGGTCAATAACCTCTCGGAGTTGGTTTAGCGATTGCTAAGGCGCGACATCCTCGCACGTTCGTAGCCGGATCGTCAAAGTCGACTTCCACCAAAGCGAAATCCACCATCTCATCGAAAGACGGGACACCTTGGCCTCTATCAAGTGGTATCAGATTTCCAGGTTGCTCGGTGAGATTTTACAGTTTTTCGTAGTTTAGATCGAGTCTGTTCTTCATACCTACAGTCCACGAAAAAGCCACAAAAAAAATTAGGGTTAGTTCATCATATCCGAACCAATCTGAGCCTTTGCATAATCTTTTTAGGGTTTTGCTTTGTTGAATTTGCGGTTGCATCGTCGTGTCTAGTTGCTGGTCTTAGAGTCTAGTCTTTTAGAGTTTCGAGTTCTGGTCATAAGTTGTCACGCCGCCGCCGCACCATCATCATCGCCCCTGCCATCTACCACCACCGCTCCGAATCCGTATTCATATACCACCACCAATCCGTGTCCATATACCACCACCGATCCATATCCATATACTACCACCGCTACCACCACCGCTGCCATATACCACCACCA
>NW_021190369.1:0-3194 GCF_002162155.2 Triticum dicoccoides | reverse complement strand
CAATGTTGTTAGTATGAATTCTTTGAATATCCATGATGCTAATGACATACAAAGTCATAAGCTTGGGGATGCTATATTTGATGAATATGATATTTCTAGTCCCCCAAGTTTTGATGAGAAAATTTATTATGATGAAAGCACGCCTCCTATCTATGATGATTATGGTGATGACATGTATGCTATATTGAATAATGATAACCATGAAACTTGTCATCACGATTTTAATTTCCAATCACATGATAGCTATTTTGTTGAGTTTGCTCCCACAATTATTGATGAAAATAAATTTGCTTATGTGGAGAGTGAAAATATTTCTATGCTTATGCATCATGAAAAGAACACTTTATGTGATAGCTATATTGTTTTCATTCATGGTGCTACTGAAATTTATTATGAGGGAGGAACTTATGCTTGTAGGAATTACAATAATATCAAGTTTCCTCTCTATGTGTTGAAAATCTTGAAGTTATTTTTGTTTTACCTTCCTATGCTAGATGATTCTTGTTCCCATGAATTATTTTCTCACAAAATCCCTATGCATAGGAAGTGTTTTAGGCTTAAATTTGCTAGTCATATGCTTCATGATGCTCTCTTTATGTTTCAATTCTTATCTTTTATGCGGGCATCATTGAAATCATCATGCCTAGCTAAAAGGCATTAAAGAAAGGCGCTTGTTGGGAGGCAACCCAACACTCTTACTTACTATTTTTGTGTGTTCACATGATTATGCTACTGTATTGATCATGTTTTATTGCTTTTGTTTCAATAAAGTGCCAAGTAAAGCCTTTGGGATCATGCTGGGTGATAGTTGATTTGATCTTGCTGAAAAACAGAAACTTTTGCGCTCACGAAAATAATTCTTATTTTTAACAGAAGAGTGATTTTGAGTTGATTCTTTTTTCAGAAGTTTAATATACAAATTTCACACGTTGTTCTAAATTTTTCATAATATTTGGAGTAGCATAAGTATGGTTGGAGTACAGATTACCACAGACTATTCTGTTTTTGACAGATTCTGTTTTCAATTCATAGTTTGCTTGTTTCCTAGTTTCTATGACTTATATTGCTCAATATAAATTGTGGAAATGATATGCTACAGTAGGCATTGTGTGAGAACAATTATGAATCTTGTCTTCGACAGTGCAAAGAGTGAAATGGTTTGCTCTTTATCATACTAACATATCTCACAAAGTTTTGTTAAGTTTTGTGTGATTGAAGTTTCCAAGTTTTGGGTGAGATGTCGATATGAGGAGAGTAAAGAGTGACAATACCCTAAGCTTAGGGATTCCCAAGGAACCCCAAGGTAATATTCAAGGAATATCCAAGAAACTAAGCTTGGGGATGCCCTGGAAGGCATCCCCTGTTTCGTCTCCAACATTATCGGTAACCTCACTTGGAGCTACATTTTTATTCGTCACATGATATGAGTTTTACTTGAAGCGTCATTTTATTTGTCTGGGATTTGCTTGATTCTATTTATAATAATATTTTGCATCTTTCTTTTCAAAAAAAATGTCAATGATAGCCCTTACCATGCTTATTTTGCAAGTATACTTGTTGCTGTTTCAAAACAAAAAGTTTATTGTTGTTGCAAGAATTCCCTAGAAAAGTCAGAATGTGAGAAAATGTTGAAACTTTTTGCATAATAAGCTTTGATAAATTTTCTACAGTGTGGTAGAATTTCATAATGTTTGGAGTTAAATAAGTATTGATACTCTTGCATTCTTTACAGACCGTACTATTTTGGCAGATTGCAGTTATGTTTGCATTGTTTGCATATGTTTGCTTGTTGAATGATTCTATTTGAGGATAGGAGTATTAAATATGTAGAGGCATTTAGTATGCAATGTTGAATAATAATTTTAGTGATTTTCTACAGTAGTGAATGATAAGGTTTTTGCATTGGTTTATACTAACTTATCTCACGAGTTCTTGTTGAGTTTTGTGTGGATGAAGCTTTTGAGATTTAGGAAAACCGTGATATGAGAGGAATTAAGGAGACGCAAAAGCTCAAGCTTGGGGATTCCCAAGGCACCCCAAGATAATATTTCAAGAAGTCACAAGCATCTAAGGTTGGGGATGCCCCGGTAGGCATCCCACCTTTCTTCTTCAACAATTATCAGTTAGTATCGGTTGAACTTAAGTTTTTGCTTCTTCACATGAGTTGTGCTATTCTTAGAATGTCATTTTTTTACTTGCTGTTTTAATAAAATACTTAGATCTGAAAGTTTTTAAATGAAATAGAGTCCTCAAATAGTTGCCAAGGAGGCTAAGTAAGCGGCATTCACATCCCGTCAATGAAGCTCTTTTCTTTGGAATTGCTCTTGTGCTTCACTTATATCCTATGAGTAAATTGTTGAATAAATTGAATGTCATGAAGTTGAAATCATATCATGTCTAGTGGTAGCTTCACATTTGGGTTTAGAAAGTGAAATCTTTTGAGGCTTGACAATCACAATATTGGTCATACAAGCAATTCATGAATAATTAGTATAAGGAAGAGAAATTTCACATGCAAATACACTATCTTGGAAATCTTTTGTGATTGTGAGCCCCAATCGAAATATTATATGCCAAAATTATTGACGTTGGACAAGGAAGACAACGTAATGATTTATGTTTTCTCATATTCACACAGAAGTCATATTGTCATAGATCCTTTAACATGTGGTGCTTGCCCCCCATCTTTGCTAGCCAAAATTCTGCACTAAGTAGAGATACTACTTGTGCATCCAAAAACCCTTAAACCCAAATCTTATTTTCAAGAGTCCACCATACCTACCTATATGCGGTATTTCCGTGCCGTTCTAAGCAAATTTGTATGTGCCATCTCTAATTTTCAAAAATAAATTTCTCCTTTGTGTGCTCGTACCGCTCGTGAGGCGGTGAGCGGTGGCCAATATTTTCCATGCTAGATGTGTTATTCTCACGATGAGTGTTTATTCACTTGTCATTGCATGAGAGTAAGGCAAAGGTTTTAGGGATCCCCAGCCCTGAAATGAAAAATGAATTTACTTTATGTTGTCAAATAATAAATTCCTTGGAAAGTGTTAGTATGGAGGGCACCCGTGGATACGGCTAGCCATGGAAAGTGAAAGTATGGTGGAAAAAAGAATAAACTTTATTTTTTGTTTGGGAACTGCCTATGATATATCTAGCATGGAAAGTGTTGGGAGCTCTAAGTCGTTTTCGTT
>NW_021190368.1:0-3194 GCF_002162155.2 Triticum dicoccoides | reverse complement strand
CAATGTTGTTAGTATGAATTCTTTGAATATCCATGATGCTAATGACATACAAAGTCATAAGCTTGGGGATGCTATATTTGATGAATATGATATTTCTAGTCCCCCAAGTTTTGATGAGAAAATTTATTATGATGAAAGCACGCCTCCTATCTATGATGATTATGGTGATGACATGTATGCTATATTGAATAATGATAACCATGAAACTTGTCATCACGATTTTAATTTCCAATCACATGATAGCTATTTTGTTGAGTTTGCTCCCACAATTATTGATGAAAATAAATTTGCTTATGTGGAGAGTGAAAATATTTCTATGCTTATGCATCATGAAAAGAACACTTTATGTGATAGCTATATTGTTTTCATTCATGGTGCTACTGAAATTTATTATGAGGGAGGAACTTATGCTTGTAGGAATTACAATAATATCAAGTTTCCTCTCTATGTGTTGAAAATCTTGAAGTTATTTTTGTTTTACCTTCCTATGCTAGATGATTCTTGTTCCCATGAATTATTTTCTCACAAAATCCCTATGCATAGGAAGTGTTTTAGGCTTAAATTTGCTAGTCATATGCTTCATGATGCTCTCTTTATGTTTCAATTCTTATCTTTTATGCGGGCATCATTGAAATCATCATGCCTAGCTAAAAGGCATTAAAGAAAGGCGCTTGTTGGGAGGCAACCCAACACTCTTACTTACTATTTTTGTGTGTTCACATGATTATGATACTGTATTGATCATGTTTTATTGCTTTTGTTTCAATAAAGTGCCAAGTAAAGCCTTTGGGATCATGCTGGGTGATAGTTGATTTGATCTTGCTGAAAAACAGAAACTTTTGCGCTCACGAAAATAATTCTTATTTTTAACAGAAGAGTGATTTTGAGTTGATTCTTTTTTCAGAAGTTTAATATACAAATTTCACACGTTGTTCTAAATTTTTCATAATATTTGGAGTAGCATAAGTATGGTTGGAGTACAGATTACCACAGACTATTCTGTTTTTGACAGATTCTGTTTTCAATTCATAGTTTGCTTGTTTCCTAGTTTCTATGACTTATATTGCTCAATATAAATTATGGAAATGATATGCTACAGTAGGCATTGTGTGAGAACAATTATGAATCTTGTCTTCGACAGTGCAAAGAGTGAAATGGTTTGCTCTTTATCATACTAACATATCTCACAAAGTTTTGTTAAGTTTTGTGTGATTGAAGTTTCCAAGTTTTGGGTGAGATGTCGATATGAGGAGAGTAAAGAGTGACAATACCCTAAGCTTAGGGATTCCCAAGGAACCCCAAGGTAATATTCAAGGAATATCCAAGAAACTAAGCTTGGGGATGCCCTGGAAGGCATCCCCTGTTTCGTCTCCAACATTATCGGTAACCTCACTTGGAGCTACATTTTTATTCGTCACATGATATGAGTTTTACTTGAAGCGTCATTTTATTTGTCTGGGATTTGCTTGATTCTATTTATAATAATATTTTGCATCTTTCTTTTCAAAAAAAATGTCAATGATAGCCCTTACCATGCTTATTTTGCAAGTATACTTGTTGCTGTTTCAAAACAAAAAGTTTATTGTTGTTGCAAGAATTCCCTAGAAAAGTCAGAATGTGAGAAAATGTTGAAACTTTTTGCATAATAAGCTTTGATAAATTTTCTACAGTGTGGTAGAATTTCATAATGTTTGGAGTTAAATAAGTATTGATACTCTTGCATTCTTTACAGACCGTACTATTTTGGCAGATTGCAGTTATGTTTGCATTGTTTGCATATGTTTGCTTGTTGAATGATTCTATTTGAGGATAGGAGTATTAAATATGTAGAGGCATTTAGTATGCAATGTTGAATAATAATTTTAGTGATTTTCTACAGTAGTGAATGATAAGGTTTTTGCATTGGTTTATACTAACTTATCTCACGAGTTCTTGTTGAGTTTTGTGTGGATGAAGCTTTTGAGATTTAGGAAAACCGTGATATGAGAGGAATTAAGGAGACGCAAAAGCTCAAGCTTGGGGATTCCCAAGGCACCCCAAGATAATATTTCAAGAAGTCACAAGCATCTAAGGTTGGGGATGCCCCGGTAGGCATCCCACCTTTCTTCTTCAACAATTATCAGTTAGTATCGGTTGAACTTAAGTTTTTGCTTCTTCACATGAGTTGTGCTATTCTTAGAATGTCATTTTTTTACTTGCTGTTTTAATAAAATACTTAGATCTGAAAGTTTTTAAATGAAATAGAGTCCTCAAATAGTTGCCAAGGAGGCTAAGTAAGCGGCATTCACATCCCGTCAATGAAGCTCTTTTCTTTGGAATTGCTCTTGTGCTTCACTTATATCCTATGAGTAAATTGTTGAATAAATTGAATGTCATGAAGTTGAAATCATATCATGTCTAGTGGTAGCTTCACATTTGGGTTTAGAAAGTGAAATCTTTTGAGGCTTGACAATCACAATATTGGTCATACAAGCAATTCATGAATAATTAGTATAAGGAAGAGAAATTTCACATGCAAATACACTATCTTGGAAATCTTTTGTGATTGTGAGCCCCAATCGAAATATTATATGCCAAAATTATTGACGTTGGACAAGGAAGACAACGTAATGATTTATGTTTTCTCATATTCACACAGAAGTCATATTGTCATAGATCCTTTAACATGTGGTGCTTGCCCCCCATCTTTGCTAGCCAAAATTCTGCACTAAGTAGAGATACTACTTGTGCATCCAAAAACCCTTAAACCCAAATCTTATTTTCAAGAGTCCACCATACCTACCTATATGCGGTATTTCCGTGCCGTTCTAAGCAAATTTGTATGTGCCATCTCTAATTTTCAAAAATAAATTTCTCCTTTGTGTGCTCGTACCGCTCGTGAGGCGGTGAGCGGTGGCCAATATTTTCCATGCTAGATGTGTTATTCTCACGATGAGTGTTTATTCACTTGTCATTGCATGAGAGTAAGGCAAAGGTTTTAGGGATCCCCAGCCCTGAAATGAAAAATGAATTTACTTTATGTTGTCAAATAATAAATTCCTTGGAAAGTGTTAGTATGGAGGGCACCCGTGGATACGGCTAGCCATGGAAAGTGAAAGTATGGTGGAAAAAAGAATAAACTTTATTTTTTGTTTGGGAACTGCCTATGATATATCTAGCATGGAAAGTGTTGGGAGCTCTAAGTCGTTTTCGTT
>NW_021190367.1:0-1152 GCF_002162155.2 Triticum dicoccoides | reverse complement strand
CACTGGGAACACAAATCATGGCTAAATTACTAGATGATCCCCTAAGACACCTAGGGTCATAATACTAGCTCCAACATATATGTCAAGGCAATAAAGTACCTCAACTCACTGATTTGTGTGATTAATCTGACCAAAGGCACATCGAAAACAGGAGGAAGGGATTTGCAAATGCATCCGACTATTTAGAAACCTGGGATGACTCGGACAGCATAACGGCTGTAAATGCTCAGAAAAGATTTGAGACATTCACAAAAATGGTGGCATAACCACTCAGAAACACAATATCAAGGTTTCGAGATCAACAGTTAACGTACGGAAGTAGTAGAAACTGAACTCAAGCTTAAATCCAACAATCTTATAAGTCTACGGATTAGTAACACGTGATCCTGATAGAAAGAAGAGATAGCCTAGTTCTTAAACCCCGCAGGAAGGATAAGATGACTCAGATCAGAAGGCATAAGGTATAAGGAGTAAAAAGAGCCTTACGTTCCATCCCACAATCAATTCCCTTATATAACTAAAGCATTTCTAGACTCAACTTCGACCAGTTTGGCTTGGTAATCCTACAGGCAGTCAAGCTCTGATACCAACGCTGTCAGGACCCCGACTCGATGTCACATCGATCTAGCCGGTAACACCTCATATCACTTTGCGGCCTCACGCACGGTATCCCCACGGGTGTCGCCTTATCTTTGCCCGCGACCGTTTGCGCCTTTTGGCTCACGTATATGATAGTGTCGCTAGCATCCATATGATAAGGAGCCCGGGCTGACATGACTAGTCGTAAACCCAAAGTGGCACAGACTTACAGGGACAGGCATTCATGACCCAGCTTCGAACGTGTCGGTCATCAGCAAGTGGGTCCGGGCTGTAGCACTGGGCTAGCAGGACTCCGGTAAACCGGGCTGTAGCGGGCTAACAGGACTCCGGTACTCAAAGCGTGACATTTCCCCGAAGGGACAGACACAGGAACGAAGAAGGACACATGCCGGCCAGCCTAAGTGTTCCAGAGCAGTAGCAAGCTACCATGGCTCAGCGGTAACACTAGGAGACATTTCCCGGTAAGAGAGGCTACTAAAGATAAACAACTAGATAGTCAGATCCCACACATACCAAGCATTTCAATAACATACACACAATATGCTCGATATG
>NW_021190366.1:0-955 GCF_002162155.2 Triticum dicoccoides | reverse complement strand
TTCACGGTCTGAGAGCGACACGTGAAGATACGTTTGAACAAACCCCAGTGCGGTCGACAGCCCAAGAAACCCTCACACATGGACACGAACGCAGCAAGATAGGCAATGGAGTTTGGGGTAAAGTGGTGGAGCTGCGCTCCAAAGAAATTCAAGAAGCCACGGAAGAAAATGCTTGGCGGCAAGGAAAACCCACGATCAACATGAGTGGCCAGAAGCACACACTCACCCTCTTCTGGCTGTGGCTGCCACTCCTTCCCCGGCAACCTCGCAGCTCCGTGAGGGATCAAGCCCTCGTTGGCCATGTCGAGGAGGTCCTTCTCCGTGATGGTCGACTGGATCCAGTCTCCTTGGACCCAGCCTTTCGGCAGGCGGGATCTGGACGAGGACCCTCTGCGGCTGGTGGATCTCCCCTTCGCCTTCTCCGATGCCGACGTCTTCTTGGCATGCTCCAGCGCCGCCGCCTTCTCCTTGGCCATGGTCGCCGGTGAGATGCAAGAAGGGAAGTGGTGCGGGGGCGAGAGCGAGCACGCTGAGCAGGGAGGAAGGAAGCAGAGGGAGAGAGGGAGAATGCTGAGGCGCAGCACAGAAATCCTCGCCGGGCACATTTATAAGGTCCCTTCCGAGTGGCTGACATGTGGGCCCGGTCGATCTAATCATATCTGGGAGCAGTTATGAGGACTGGATACGTGGCGAAAAAGGCGGCACGGAGATCGAGGCGTCTATGCCCCGTCCCATCCGAACGCCGCGGTCTGCCCCGCTTCGCGCGCGCCCCCAAATTTCGCACCCCGCGGAATCCGCGAGCAACAAATCAGTCTGTCAGACGCGGTGTTTCCGGCGATCCGTCGCTCGGAGATCGTCGAAGCTCGAAAGATCACTCGACGCAAAAATAGAATGGATCGAGTCGACCGAAGACAAATTGCTCCCTGTCAACGAAGAGATTCTTTGATCCAGAACA
>NW_021190365.1:0-930 GCF_002162155.2 Triticum dicoccoides | reverse complement strand
ATACTTTGGTTCAGCGGTATTGTGAGATGAAGCGGCCCGGACCGACATTACGCGTACGCTTACGCGAGACTGGTTTCACCGTTACGAGCACTCGTGCTTAAAGGTGGCTGGCGGGTGTCTGTCTCTCTCACTTTAGTTGAACCGAGTGTGGCTACGCCCGGTCCTTGTGAAGGTTAAAACGGAGTCTATTTGACAAACTATCGTTGTGGTTTTGATGCGTAGGTGAGATTGGTTCTTGCTTAAGCCCGTAGCAGCCACGTAAAATTTGCAACAACAAAGTAGAGGACATCTAACTTGTTTTTGCAGGGCATGTTGTGATGTGATATGGCCAAGACATGATGCTATATTTTATTGTATGAGATGATCATGTTTTGTAACCGAAGTTATCGGCAACTGGCAGGAGCCATATGGTTGTCGCTTTATTGTATGAAATGCAAACGCCCTGTAATTGCTTTACTTTATCTCTAAGCAGTAGCGATAGTCGTAGAAGCAATAGATGGCGTAACGACAACGATGCTACGATGGAGATCAAGGTGTCGCGCCGGTGATGATGGTGATCACGACGGTGCTTCGAAGATGGAGATCACAAGCACAAGATGATGATGGCCATATCATATCACTTATATTGATTGCATGTGATGTTTATCCTTTTTGCATCTTATCTTGCTTTGTTTGACGGTAGCATTTTAAGATGATCTCTCACTAATTATCAAGAAGTGTTCTCCCTGAGTATGCACCGTTGCAAAAGTTCTTCGTGCTGAGACACCACGTGATGATCGGGTGTGATAGGCTCTACGTTCAAATACAACGGGTGCAAAACAGTTGCACACGCGGAATACTCAGGTTATACTTGACGAGCCTAGCATATACAGATATGGCCTCGGAACACGGGGACCGAAAGGTCGAGCGTGAATCATATAGTAGATATGA
>NW_021190364.1:0-1547 GCF_002162155.2 Triticum dicoccoides | reverse complement strand
CTCTCAAACTTTCCATCCACTGGGTCACACATACACATGCATATCTCACTCGCACTCAATAGGCCCATCTAAAACTCTATCTCTCTCCCTCGTTCTCTCTCCATCTCACACGCACACACACACACACTATCTCATGCCCAGCTAGCCAAGTATGATGGTCTCTCACTCAATTGTAGGCACACGCAGTCCCCCCTATATGTATATGACTAGCTAATCTTAGTCTCCATCACAAACATGTGCATGGTCTATCTTGATTTCTCTCGGGGCATCTTTCTATCGCGCACGCACTCCCTTGATCTCCCATCCATATAGTCCCCTCAAGATCTCGAGGGGATCTCTCTATCACAAACACACCCTCTCTCCCTCCCCATGCGTCCATGCCATCCATGTGTCCCTCTCGACCTTTTTTCCTTGTTGGCTAGACCTCTATTGGACATGTGCTACAGGGGTGTCTCTCTCCGTTGCAAACAATCACACACTAGCTATCTTCGTGTATCTCCTCGCCTCGCTTTTCCATCTCGGAGATGCATGCGTGATATGTTCACATAAGAAACGAAAAAACACACACTCTCTCTCTAATTTATCGTTTGTTGTCACTTTCTCTTTCACATGCATACTCTTTTTGCACACTTACTCATTCTCCTTCACACGCACTTGATCTGTCTCGACTGAGGCACTCTCCTTGGTCCATAGCATATAGATTTATTGAAAAGTCAAACATCACAAAGTTTGACCATGTACGTGGAGAAAAAGAATTACATCTAGTACGCCAAACATATACCATTAGATTCACCATGAGATGTAGTTTTGTATAATGTATCTTTGGTATTGTAGATATAAATAACATTTGCGTAAACCTGATCAAAGTTTCCAAAGTTTGACTTCTAAAAAATTTACATGCACCGCATTATCGAGCAGATGGAATATCTCTTTCCCCCTCTCAGCTATCTGACGCACCACTCAGCCTTATCGGGGCTCCTCAATCTCTCTCAAACTTTATTGGTCAGTTTGGTTCGTGACCTGACCCTCGTGCATTGATGGCCGGTACTGCCTGGTGTGGATGTGAGATGTAAAATATTTCTGCTTCGCCAGGCTTGTGTGGCGCTGAAGCATTTGGTTCATGCCTGGGCCAGGCAAAGCATCAACGTCCCATCAATCAATCCATGCATCAATTATTTAATGCTAATATCCATCCCTGTTGTTGTTAGCCTCGTGGCCGCCCGACCAGGAACGGCCAGGCGTTCGAAATTGGTCGCCTGGGCCAGGCTACTTGCAGTGTCTGGAGTTCAGCTAAGCTAATTAAAGTGCAAGGGAACCCAGGCCAGGCGGGCTTTCTTTTTCACAGGGTAGCAACCAAACAAGAGTGCATGAAATCAAGACACAACCCCAGGCCAGGCAAAAGATGCCCAGGACCAGGCAAAAGATGCCCAGGACGCAAGCCAAACTGGCCTTATATCTCCCTGGTTCACACATACACATGTATCGCTCGCGCTATACATATAGACCCATCCAACACTCTCCGCCCTTGTTCTCTCTCCATGTGATAC
>NW_021190363.1:0-1098 GCF_002162155.2 Triticum dicoccoides | reverse complement strand
AAAAAAAAATTAGGGTTAGTTCATCATATCCGAACCAATCTGAGCCTTTGCATAATCTTTTTAGGGTTTTGCTTTGTTGAATTTGCGGTTGCATCGTCGTGTCTAGTTGCTGGTTTTAGAGTCTAGTCTTTTAGAGTTTCGAGTTCTGGTCATAAGTTGTCACGCCGCCGCCGCACCATCATCATCACCCCTGCCATCTACCACCACCGCTTATCCACCACCGCTTCGAATCCGTATCCATATACCACCACAGCTGTCATATACAACCACCGCTGCCATCTACCACCATATATCCACCACCAATCCGAGTTCTTGCCATATTAGGTTTGTTTTCGAGATCCATCTAGATTCCGATTCGTGTTTCCCTGCAGGAGTAGGTTTCGGAAAAAAAAAAACACTCAGAAACACTCAGAAACCTTGCCGGAGTAGGTTTCGGGAAAAAAAAAGAGTCGGGAAACCACGCTCCGTTTAGGCCCAAAAATTTTCGAAAACGCATTTTTCGAAAAAAATTCTGGCTATCCTATTTTTAGGTGTTTCTGAGTGTTTTGAGACAGGTGCCATTATAGGAAGTTTTTTTTGACCCGTTTCCAGTTTTTGGGTCCGGGCAGTCAAAAAAAAATTGGTCAAAAAAATTTCATGCCCATCCTGTCAGTTTGAGCTAGGAAGAGTTTTGAGACACTCGCCATTATAGTGATTTTTCGCAAAAAAACAGCAAAAAAAAGAGCGCAAAAGAAAAAGAGCGAAAAAAAATTCCAGAGTGTGCTTTTCCCTTGTTTACGTGCTGATGAGGACATCAATACAATTGTTACACCCACAACCCCTGCTGCTATACATACTGGACCAATTACTAGAGCTCGTGCACGCCAACTAAATTACCAGGTACTTTCGTTTCTTGGTAATGATTCTAATGTTCATGAGAATATGATGCTGCCTAAATTGGATACATTTGTTTTGCTTACAAATGAAGGGCCTAGCTTGGAGAAGGATGAACATTGGAGCAAGAACAAGCATGGAGATGATGGCATGCGCAAGGGAAACAAGAACGGAGTTACAAGTGATGATTTCAGGACTTTGAAGCCACCATAATGGGTGCATGAA
>NW_021190362.1:0-1709 GCF_002162155.2 Triticum dicoccoides | reverse complement strand
ATGATTTCTTTTGCAAGGATAACCATTCCTCCTGGAGGAAGTGGTAGGACTTATTTTATAAGTTACTCCTGATGGATCATTGGTGTATCCAAAGTCGGGCCCTTGATTGAAACACCATATCATTGCTACCTGAAGCATGTCTGTGGTACTCCGTTCATCACCAAGAACATTTGAAGCACAATGCTAAATTTCTCTTTATCAATTATCCAAACACCGTTGTATGGGTAATGTCATGAAATTTTTCTCCCCTTACCTAAAATGGTTTTCTACCTACTATCCTGTCATGGATATCATCTGCTTGTCCTTGGGAAGGATATACCCTCGAAATATGTGTTTAAACATATTTTCCATTCCATTGTTCTATTTGATCTGATGATCACCTTTTCCTTTCCATTGTTTTGTTTAACCTTTCTTGTGGTCTATATGATCTAAGC
Organism: Triticum dicoccoides; assembly: GCF_002162155.2. Taxonomy (NCBI): domain Eukaryota; kingdom Viridiplantae; phylum Streptophyta; class Magnoliopsida; order Poales; family Poaceae; genus Triticum; species Triticum dicoccoides. Next base: position 1,275 of record NW_021190362.1, on the reverse strand, counting down.
AGTAATGTTCTCCTGCTTATGTAAACACCTCGGTGTACAACTCTGTCAGCAAGACCCTGTTACTATTGTTGAAAACATTCCGGTAACCACCGATGGATGAGAACTTTGCCTATTGGCCCGCCTTGTTCAACGAGCAGGAAAATGGTTCTCTTCGTCCCTCGCCCTTGGTATCTATGTTGTTGCCGACATATCTGACAGGCTACCCTTTGACACACCTTACTATCATGACCGTGCAAAATGTCGGCCCCCTTCCTACTTTCAACCACATGGTGGGCCCATAACCCACAGTTTCACAGGATCGAAACCTGACTCTCCTATACACCCTGTCGCCAAAGTTATTCCTACAGCTTGACTTCGTATGTAGTTTGCGAGCCACCTTCCTAGTGATCAATTCTGGTATCGGACACAATACTTATTCCTGTTGCTCTGAACCCCATTCACACTCTGTTTCAGGCAATGAACGATTGCCTATCCGCTTGGAACTTCTTATTGCACCGTCTTACTTTGCTCTCGATGTGTTTCATTTGTTCAACTCGAGAGATACTCATATGTTCATACTTGGGAAACCCCCAGAAGATTTTCCCTTGTAACATCCTATCGTTGTAGAGCTGCCCCTTACTTATTCGTAAGTACGATGGAGATCCTGAAGAAAGGATGACAAATTGATCATGGTGACTTGAAGCAGTGAAATGAAGACATCAACGAAAGGGATCAACCTCTTCGAAAGGGAAGCCAAGACCGAGAAGACTCGTTAGGTTTTTCGCTACCAACACCTTCGCCCCTTACTCCACCGCTTAAATCTCGGGACGAGATTTCTTGTAGTGGAGGAGAATTGTGACGCCCGGGTAATTAAGCTACAGTGATCCTCTGCTAATGGTGCCACGTCACCTCGTTTATAGTTGCTAATCTCGAGTTAGTTCGAAACCAATTCAAATTCAAATTCAAAAATAGGCAAACAATAAAAGTTTTCAAATATTAAAACTAAAATGTTCGGAGTGAACCAAATAATACATACGTAATTATGGAGGTGAAACCACATTTTTATAAAATGTTTAAAGGCTCTAAACTAATTAAAATAGCAACTATGACAATTAATTAAATGCCTTTTAAAAATAATAATAATGCAAACTGTTTTAATTAGGTGTCAAACTTTTGGGGCAGTAGAATAAATTATAACATTAAATTAGGAGTTGTATTTATATTTTATAAAACAGAAATTAAAAGAAAATAGATAAAGAAAAGAAAACAGAAAACAAAACCAAAAAAAAAAGAAAA
>NW_021190361.1:0-1081 GCF_002162155.2 Triticum dicoccoides | reverse complement strand
GAGTCAGCAAGTTCACTGGTGAGTCTAAGCCTGAAACTTGGCTTGAAGACTACCGAGTGGCAGTTCAGATCGGTGGTGGGAACGACGAGGTGGCCATGAAGCATTTGCCCCTCATGTTGGAAGGTTCTGCCAGGGCATGGTTGACTCAATTACCTCCTAGCAGCATTTACACTTGGGAAGATCTGTCCCGAGTGTTCGTCAGAACGTTTGAAGGGACTTGCAAGCGACCAGCGGGATTGACAGAGTTGCAAGTCTGCGTGCAGAAAACTAATGAGACTCTCAGAGAGTATATTCAGAGGTGGATCACTTTGCACCACACTGTGGAAAATGTCTCTGATCATCAGGCAGTATGCGCCTTCAAAGACGGCGTCAAGAACAGAGAACTGAGTTTGAAATTTGGTCGAGCCGGTGACATGACCTTGAGTCGGATGATGGAGATTGCTACCAAGTACGCCAACGGCGAAGAAGAAGACCGACTCCGAAGCGGCAAGCACAAGCCGAGTCAGTCGGAAAAAGGAAACACCAGTCGGAAACAGAAGCGGAAGGCTGAACCGGCAGCTCCTGGAGAGGCTCTGGCCGTGACTCAAGGAAAGTTTAAGGGGAAACCAAAAGGATCCTGGAACCCCAAGAAGGTAAAGGATAAAGAAGGGAATGACGTGATGGATATCCCGTGTCACATTCACACGAAGAAAGATGAAGAGGGGAATATCATTTACCCAAAGCACACCACTCGCCAATGTCGACTCCTGATCCAGCAGTTTCAGGGAAAACAGTCTAAGGACAAGGAGAAGGAGTCGGACAAGGCCGAAGACAAAGAGGACAGTGAGGGAGGATATCCGCATATCAACTCCACTCTGATGATCTTTGCAGATGTGGAAAGCAGAAGTCGACTGAAAGTGATTAACCGAGAGGTGAACATGGTTGCCCCAGCAAAGGCAAATTATCTGAAGTGGTCTCAAACACCCATCACATTCGACCAATCTGATCACCCGACTCATATTGCCACCCCCGGGAGGCAAGCTTTGGTGGTCGATCCAGTTGTCGAAGGCACTCGACTGACAAAGGTGCTGATGGATGGTGG
>NW_021190360.1:0-1065 GCF_002162155.2 Triticum dicoccoides | reverse complement strand
AGGGAGGATCATCCTCCGCGGATCGATAACCCGGGTCAGTTGGCTTTGGTAGTGGCGCCTCAAGTTGGTGGGTATAAGTTCACCAAAGTGCTCATGGATGGGGGTAGCAGCATCAACATCCTTTACTACGAGACCTTTCAGCGCATGGGGTTGACTGATAAAAATCTGAGAACATCCAACACTGTTTTCCATGGAGTTGTCCCTGGTAAGTTGGCTTACCCAGTTGGCAGGATCGAGCTGGAGGTGGCTTTTGGAGATGAACATGACTCCCGAGCTGAGAAGTTGACGTTTGAGGTGGTCAAGATCAGGAGCCCATACCACGCTCTATTTGGACGACCGACTTATGCTAAGTTTATGGCCCGGCCGTGTTACGTTTATTTACAACTCAAGATGCCGGGTTACAAGGGCACCATCACTGTACATGGCAGTCGTAAGGTAGCATTGGAGTGTGAAGAAGGTGACACGGCTTATGCTGAGTCGGCCTGCATAGCAGAGGAGCTCAAATTTTATCAAGATAATGTTGACCCGGCGAATATGACATCCCTGAAGAAGCCAACTACAGAGCATGACCCGGCATTGAAGTTTAAGTCGGCAACTGAGACAAAGCTTGTTGATTTTGCCCCAGGTGATTCTTCTAAACAGTTCAGCATCAGCAGCAACTTGGATCCCAAATAGGAAAGCGCGCTCATCGAGTTCATCTGTGAGAACCGGGACATCTTTGCATGGAAACCTTCTGACATGCCGGGTGTACCGAGGGAACTCGCTGAGCACACTCTCAATATTGATCCAAAGTATAAGCTGGTCAGGTAGTTTCTTCGGTGTTTTAATGAAGAGCGACGGAAAGCTATTGGGGAAGAAGTCGCCCGGCTCTTAGCAGCCGGGTTTATCATTGAAGTTTTTCACCCGGAGTGGTTGGCTAACCCGGTGCTTGCCCAATTCAACTCCCAGCTTCTCATGCTGCTCAGCTCTGGTTATGCGTGGTTTACGCCTGAACTTTTTGCCTCCATTGCCCTTGCCGTCCTTCTCAGCAGCTCCTGCAACCTACTTTTGCTCTACCCCTTCCAG
>NW_021190359.1:0-2035 GCF_002162155.2 Triticum dicoccoides | reverse complement strand
AAAATTTTAATTCATTAAAACAAGGCCAAATTTTTGGGGTGTCACAACACTACCCCCCTTAAGAAAAATCTCGCCCTTGAGATTTGTTAAAAGATGTATCAAGAGAAATATTATATGCAATAAAATGTGGTTACAGTGAGAGGGCAATAAGTGATTAAAAACCACAGTGCGAATACTGGTGCTGCGTGGAAAAATCTACGGTTCGAGACAAAAACGTGGGATTCTACGCTAGATATAAATTTAGAATAATTTCTAAATTTAAATATACGCTGGTCGTACCCGAGAGCACAGTGCTCAGTCTGGCCGACAGGTGGACCCGGGGCCCACAGTCAGCCTCTTCTTCTCCCTCTGGTTCTCTCTTCTTCCTCTCTCCCGCGCGCTTTCCCGCGCTCTCTCCACCGACGACGTTTAGGGCATAGGGCATCTAGGCCGTACCGCGGTAGTGCGCGGCGTGCTAGCTGCCGGTGCAGCATGCTCTCACCTTGTGGGCCAGCGTGCTGTCGGCACTACTCGCGGATTCGCCTCCGAACACCGGCGATCGGCGACGAGCAGCGTTGGTGGACTTCGCCCACCGTACACCGAGCTCGAGCTATAAAACGGCCTGGGTGCTCTTCTCTTCTTCCTCACACCTGGCCTCACTTCTCCTCCTCCTTCCTCCATTACTGTTTATAGAAGCTCGGGTTAGGCTCTAATGGCGGAGGCGATGCCGGACTAGTTCGCGATCCTGATATGCGGAGGGCTGGAGACACTACTGGCGCTCTCCGTGCTCCTGTGCGCGATGATCCTCGACGATCGTCGCGACGCTGCTGCTCGGGTGTTGGCTCTCCGCGGTGGTGGTGATCACGAGGAGTAGATGGGGTGTGCGGGTTGCTAACTGTTGCTAGGGGGTGATTAGCTGGATGTAACACCGTTGCAAAGTTTTGCAAACAGTGTATGTGTTCGAATGATTATGGTCGTGAGTCTGCTGCGTGGTGCTGTGTGAAAATTAATTAATCCATGTCGTGAGAAGGTGCAGATGTAGCAACTCAGGGAAAAGAAATCTCACTCCAGGATTTTGCGAGGGAAAAACAGTTAATTTAAAGGAGCATAAACCACAACAAAAACTACACACATTAGTAGAAGCCAAATAATTGACTCGTCGTACAAACTCCGGGTATCACGCATAAGTTACACACATAAATAAATGTTGCAATAATGAATACCGCAACGACGTCTAAAATGGAAACGGTAACTGGATGGGGTCCCTAGAGAACGTCTCTGGTACTGGGATACACTCCTCTTCTATCGGGGAAAGTGGGTTGACCAGTCGATGCAGGTGTCTTTCCCGGTCGGGCCTTAGTGCTCTGCCGATGGCGATCTGAGGATTTAAATCTGTGAGGCTCTGGAGATAACCCATCACACGTTGGGTTAAACGCTCTTGAGCGATGACGTACTGGACAAGGTTGGCTAGGACTGGGTCTCTCTCAATTCGTCCACCGGGAAAAGATGTTACTCCTCCGGGCGCTGCACGGCTCGGGAAGTAATAATACCCTCGTTCGCTGGCATAGGGTACGGTGAATCGAAGGCGAGAAAGCGCTTCGTATGCAGCAGCTTCCACGGCCATCTGTGGGGTTGGCATAGATTTCCCCATGAATGAGACTTCTGTTGGGTCTTGGTTTGAGTTTACGGGAGGGATGTGCACTGCTGCCCAATATCTCGAGGTGGAAGGGGTGATTCTCAATTTGAACAACTCGTACTGGGGTGGCTGGGTAGCGCCCATGGTACTGTAGGTAAAATCCCACAATATCTTGACAAAGCTACCCTGGGTTGCATCTGGGGTTCTCAGGTAAATGCTGGGGGTCGGCATGGCAAGAAATGGTTGTGAGGGTGGTGCACAAGGTGAGAGGTGTTTGGCAAGGTCAGGCGGTGGCCTTTTTATAGCACCGGAGCTGGGTCATTTTTACCGTGGTGAACGGTAAAGAAAATTTCCAACTCTGCTCCACGGGTCGGGGTCAAGCCACAGATTCACACATTTCAGTATAGTGATGTGTTACTG
>NW_021190358.1:0-1968 GCF_002162155.2 Triticum dicoccoides | reverse complement strand
GGCAAGAGTAAAGCGGATGGCAACATGGATTTTGTGGCTAATACCAACGTACAGGACAATGGCCAGCGGAGCAAGGGTAGGCCGAAAAATCGTAGTGGAGCGCCCAACCCCAACCCAAACCGCATGAACTATCTGCTAAGCCAGCCCTGTCCAAGACATGGGACGAAGGAGGAGCCAGCAAACGACCTTTGGAAGGATTGCTTTATTATGCAGGAGTTTAAGAATTCTAATAATTTCCGGTATGATCACGGATCGGGCGGTGGCTCAGGGTCCGGGCCGGGTTACGGTGGAGGAAGTTCCGGTTCAGGATTTAATGGTAATCCGGGCGGACATAATGGTCAAAATAGTCAGAACAACCAGGGTGGTTACAACCAACAGCAGCAACAATCAGGTTACCAAAGCAACCCAAAGCAGTCGAGTAATGGGCAGTACCATGTCTATACCACTAGCTTGGACAAGCGAGACCGGAAGGTTCAGAGGCGGGCAGTCAACTCTGTTGAACCGGCCACACCCCGTTATCTATGTTGGTCTGAACAGCCAATCATATGGAGCAGAGAGGATCACCCACTCAAGGTTGATAATTCGGGTCAGTTGGCTCTAGTGGTGGCGCCTCAGGTGGGAGGTTATAAGTTCACCAAGGTGCTCATGGATGGAGGGAGCAGCATTAACATCCTATACTATGAGACCTTCCATCATATGGGACTAACAGATAAGAATCTCAAACCGTCCAATACAGTATTCCACGGTGTAGTGCCTGGCAGATCAGCATATCCCGTTGGTAAGATAGCTCTTGAAGTGGCCTTTGGGGATGATCATGATTCCAGGTCGGAGACATTAACGTTTGAAGTGGTGAAAATCCAAAGTCCATATCATGCCTTGTTTGGACGTCCGGCATACGCCAAGTTTATGGCTCGGCCCTGTTATGTGTATTTGCAGCTCAAGATGCCGGGTCACAAGGGGACAATAACGGTTCACGGAAGCCAAGATGGCAAGAGTAAAGCGGATGGCAACATGGATTTTGTGGCTAATACCAACGTACAGGACAATGGCCAGCGGAGCAAGGGTAGGCCGAAAAATCGTAGTGGAGCGCCCAACCCCAACCCAAACCGCATGAACTATCTGCTAAGCCAGCCCTGTCCAAGACATGGGACGAAGGAGGAGCCAGCAAACGACCTTTGGAAGGATTGCTTTATTATGCAGGAGTTTAAGAATTCTAATAATTTCCGGTATGATCACGGATCGGGCGGTGGCTCAGGGTCCGGGCCGGGTTACGGTGGAGGAAGTTCCGGTTCAGGATTTAATGGTAATCCGGGCGGACATAATGGTCAAAATAGTCAGAACAACCAGGGTGGTTACAACCAACAGCAGCAACAATCAGGTTACCAAAGCAACCCAAAGCAGTCGAGTAATGGGCAGTACCATGTCTATACCACTAGCTTGGACAAGCGAGACCGGAAGGTTCAGAGGCGGGCAGTCAACTCTGTTGAACCGGCCACACCCCGTTATCTATGTTGGTCTGAACAGCCAATCATATGGAGCAGAGAGGATCACCCACTCAAGGTTGATAATTCGGGTCAGTTGGCTCTAGTGGTGGCGCCTCAGGTGGGAGGTTATAAGTTCACCAAGGTGCTCATGGATGGAGGGAGCAGCATTAACATCCTATACTATGAGACCTTCCATCATATGGGACTAACAGATAAGAATCTCAAACCGTCCAATACAGTATTCCACGGTGTAGTGCCTGGCAGATCAGCATATCCCGTTGGTAAGATAGCTCTTGAAGTGGCCTTTGGGGATGATCATGATTCCAGGTCGGAGACATTAACGTTTGAAGTGGTGAAAATCCAAAGTCCATATCATGCCTTGTTTGGACGTCCGGCATACGCCAAGTTTATGGCTCGGCCCTGTTATGTGTATTTGCAGCTCAAGATGCCGGGTCACAAGGGGACAATAACGGTTCACGGAAGC
>NW_021190357.1:0-685 GCF_002162155.2 Triticum dicoccoides | reverse complement strand
TGCTCATGTTGCTCTCTGAAAATATTGGACAGAGATAAAAATCAAACCAATATTTTTAAGAGCTCATAGGTATTTATTTTGGGCATTTGGAATTAATGCATAAATATTTGCATTGGAAATATATTAATTATATATATTAATATATGTCCAAATATTATGCCAATTATAAAGGAGCTCTGGAATAATATATCTAGCTCCTGCAAAAATTGGCATAAGGTAAATAAATGATTTAATATATTATTTAAATCAAAACAAATGTCAGAAATTAGAAAACAGAAATAATTAAAAAGGGAGAAGCTTACCTGGGCTCCTCCCTGTGCAGCCCAGCCAGCTGGCCGGCCCAGCCAGCAGGCGGCCCAGCCCGCCTCCCTCCTCTGTCGTCTTCGTCCTCGACAGAGGAAGGGGAGTGTGGCCAGCGCGCGCGCGCGCCACCGCGCCACGCCACCTGCTCGGCTGCCTGCCTGCCCTCCCCTCCTCGCTCGATGCCCCGGACGACGCCACGCCTCCCCCCTGCTCTCTCTCACTCTCCCTCGGTTCTTCCCTCCTCTCCCTCGCTCTCTCTCTCACACGGCCGAACACCACCCTCGCCGCCGTTCCCCATAGCAGCCGTCACCGGCCACCCCTCGCTCCCCTGACTAGCTCAGGAGCTCCGCCTCGACCCCCTCTTCCTCCCCACCGCTCCACG
>NW_021190356.1:0-931 GCF_002162155.2 Triticum dicoccoides | reverse complement strand
GAGAATCTATCCACGACAACAAATATGCTATCCCTCCCCTTCTTTGTTCGAGGTAAACCTAAAACAAAGTCCATAGATATATCCTCCCAAGGAACACTAGGTACAGGCAAAGGCATATATAAACCATGAGGATTGAGTCGTGACTTAGCTTTTTGACATGTAGTGCATCGAGCAATAAAACGCTCAACATCCCGTCTCATCTTTGGCCAAAAGAAATGTGTAGCAAGTACGTCCTCCGTCTTCTTCACGCCAAAGTGTCCCATTAATCCTCCTCCATGCGCCTCCTGCAACAACAAAAGACGAACGGAGCTAGCTGGAATGCATAGCTTGTTAGCACGAAACACAAATCCATCGTTAACGACAAACTTGTTCCACATTCTTCCTTCTTCACAATTCTGCATTACATCTTTAAAATCAGCATCATGCACATATTGATCTTTGATGGTCTCCAAACCAAATATTTTGAAGTCAAGTTGTGAAAGCATAGTATAACGACGAGACAATGCATCAGCAATAACATTTTCTTTTCCCTTCTTGTGTTTAATGACATAAGGGAAAGTCTCAATTAATTCAACCCATTTAGCATGTCTACGATTCAGTTTAGCTTGACTTTTAATATGTTTCAAAGATTCATGATCAGAATGTATAACAAATTCTTTGGGCCATAAATAATGTTGCCATGTTTCTAAAGTCCGAACAAGAGCATATAATTCTTTATCATAAGTAGAATAATTCAGACTAGGCCCACTCAATTTTTCAGAAAAATATGCAACGGGTTTGCCATCTTGTAATAACACACCTCCTAATCCAATTCCACTAGCATCACATTCAAGCTCAAAAGTCTTATTAAAATCAGGAAGTTGGAGTAAAGGAGCATGTGTCAACTTATCTTTCAATACGGAGAAGGCTTCTTCCTGTGCGGTACCCCAAA
>NW_021190355.1:0-1037 GCF_002162155.2 Triticum dicoccoides | reverse complement strand
CATTCTCCTAATGATGTGATCCCGTTATCAACGACATCCAATGTCCATAGCCAGGAAATCATGACTATCTGTTGATCACAACGAGCTAGTCAACTAGAGGCTCACTAGGGACATATTGAGGTCTATGTATTCACACGTGTATTACGATTTTCGGATAATACAGTTATAGCATGAATAAAAGACAATTATCATGAACAATGAAATATAATAATACTTTTATTATTGCCTCTAGGGCATATTTCCAACAGTCTCCCACTTGCACTAGAGTCACCAATCTAGTTACATTGTGATGAATCGAACACCCATAGAGTTCTGGTGTTGATCATGTTTAGCTCGCGAGAGAGGTTTAGTCAACGGATCTGCGACATTCAGATCCGTATGTACTTTGCAAATTTCTATGTCTCCATCTTGAACATTTTCACGGATGGAGTTGAAACGACGCTTGATGTGCCTGGTCTTCTTGTGAAACCTGGGCTCCTTGGCAAGGGCAATAGCTCCAGTGTTGTCACAGAAGAGTGTGATTGGCCCCGACGCATTGGGTATGACTCCTAGGTCGGTGATGAACTCCTTCACCCAAATCGCTTCATGCACTGCCTCCGAGGCTGCCATGTACTCCGCTTCACACGTAGATCCCGCCACGACGCTCTGCTTGCAGCTGCACCAGCTTACTGCTCCACCATTCAACATATACACGTATCCGGTTTGTGACTTAGAGTCATCCGGATCTGAGTCGAAGCTAGCATCGACGTAACCCTTTACGACAAGCTCTTCGTCTCCTCCATAAACGAGAAACATGTCCTTTGTCCTTTTCAGGTACTTCAGGATATTCTTGACTGCTGTCCAGTGTTCCTTGCCGGGATTACTTTGGTATCTAGCTACCAAACTCACGGCAAGGTTTACATCAGGTCTGGTACACAGCATGGCATACATAATAGATCCTATGGCTGAAGCATAGGGGATGACACTCATCTCTTCTTTATCTTTTGCCGTGGTCGGTGACTGAGCCGAGCTCAATCTCACACCTTGTAACATAGGCA
>NW_021190354.1:0-1850 GCF_002162155.2 Triticum dicoccoides | reverse complement strand
GGCCCACATGGTAGTGTCTCTTCCTCATATTTTAACATCTATATTTTTCAAAATGCGATCAGGTCCCTATACAAATTTTAAAAATGCAATTTGGTCCCTGCAAATATTTCAAAAAAAGCAATCGGGGTCCCTACAAACATATTTTGAAAAGCAATCAGGCCCCTATCATGGCTGTCCTCCAGATCAAGCTCCTCCGTCCGAATTTGTCGTTGCTGCAGCCGTGCAGCGGGCGGCCGCGACAGGAGCATCTCGGCGGCTAGCTCCTGTCCGTGCTGCGGGCAGCCGCACCCAGTAGCCACCACCCCGCCGGTGAACCACTTTTGCTTCGGCATCACGTCTATGTCCGTCATCGGGGCAGCCGCGTCGGAGAAGGCAGGGTGAGGGGGGAGCTCGAAGGAGCCGCACCTGAGGCCGAGGTCGCCGCTCTCCATCTACAGGCCACGTGCAGGGGTCCGGTAGTGTGGATGGCGGCGGAGGCGGCCGCTGGTGCCTGGGCTCCTTCGGTGGCCGTCTAGACCGCCACGTACAGGAGCTCGCCGCCTCAGGGACGCCATGGCCGCCTTCGGGTGGGAATGGGGGGAGGGGAGCGGGTTGCCGGCAGGGTGGGCACGCGAGGGGAGGGGAGAGGGTCGTCGGCGGGGCTGAAGAGAAGAGAGAGTATAGGAGAGAAGAGGAGAGAAAGAAAGAGAAGAAGAAAAAAGAAGCTGCCATGTGGGCCCCACATGTCAGCTGTCGGTCAAACTAAACGGTTAACAAACGATTTGTTTAGGAGTAGGCCCCAACTGTCATAATAGCGATCAATTGCAAAGTACTCGGCGATTTGTTTTTTTTTTTAACACCTGACGCCAAGAGTGGTAGTTATCTGTCACAAATAAATTTTTTATAGTTTCTTGGAACCATAACGCGAAAAGTGGTTGTTTTATGCTATTCATCGGGGGTTGTTTCATGGGCATATATGATCCAAGTACGCTTGAGTCCCTTGCTTGAAGAAAACCACAGACGCTAGCTGAATATTTGTCGCTCCAGGGGCTATGCATCACGTTAAGGTGGTAATCGAGGGCGTCAAGAAGGCACCCTAGGAACTTACAATGTCATTAGAAGTTCAAAGCCATTTTTGGCCTTTGCTGCATGCGACTTCGTTCATGAGATGCCAAACTACAATTATGAAGCTCACAATCTTGCTATCTATGCTACTTCATTAGGCATAGGGCGCCACTTGTGGCTGGGCCTTCCGTATGACCCTCTATATGTACTGATAAGCACTGCTACTGATCATTAAAACTTAGCGGGATAGCCTTAAAATGATACCAAGGTACGGATGCACGGTGCCAAATTCCCATACTACTCACTTTTCAAGGCGTCAAGGAAGACTACCGGGGGTTACTGATAACAGCCCGTTCACAAACAATTTCTTGTACCTAGATTATGATCGATCAATTTATATCTCACATGAGTACGATCGCTCAAACGTTCACCATAATATGTACTAGCAATAGTACAAGAGTTAAGTGTAGTAGTACATGACGTCTTGATCTTCTTGCGCATGCTCATTATGTGTAGCAGTGGGGGTGCAACAGTAGCTAGCTATATGCTTACTTAAGAAGAGAATGTGAAAGGCGACTTCGCTGCGAAATGCTTAAAGTGCCAACAATGGTATATTTTAGGCTGTGCTACAAAAATATGAATAAGAGTATCCGTATACGGGTGTAGTTTCTAGAACCTTAACAATCGGAATCTTAATAAATATTATTAGTAAGTGTAACCCAGATGGTCAGGTTTATTGTGGTGGAACCTGGCCACCCGGGTTCAAGTCCTAGACTAAGTATGCGTGCTCGTACTCCTCTAAATTT
>NW_021190353.1:0-965 GCF_002162155.2 Triticum dicoccoides | reverse complement strand
TAACTCACGAAGGCATGTAAACGAGCTCGATGCACTCACTACGGTGCAAGTCATGGCAAGGAAAGCATATGACCAGCAAGAAGGCACAATGTGCTAGCTACACATGGCAAGAACAAAGGCATAGCATGCATGGAACACTAACGGTAGCATCGGCAAAATCGCAAACAAGTTGACGATCTGCCCAGATTAACAACGAAGCAAAAGTTGAGCTCGATTGAGTCAACCTAGAGCACTCCACATATGTAAACAAAGACATGGATGGATAGAGCATAACATAAATATCAAAACTCCCTTACTGATCATCCTCAAAAGAGGCACGGATCACTAGGAAACAAGCTGGACATATAGCATCATGAACTAAAATATCCCAGACTTAGTGAAAATCACTAAGTCTCTGAAATCAACAATCTCAGGTACCTCTCTTCGCAAGCTTGCACAAGACAACACACACATCCTAAAAATGCATGGGAGGCACCTCTGGAAAGAAGGCAAAATGCTTAACAATTCATCCCAAAGGGGCACAGGCATATCATGCACGAATTAAACATGGCAAAAATGACAAAAATGCATGATGAACTAACGGATCTGCAATTTAACTCACGAAGCCTCCTTCTAACAGCATTTTGAGCATCAAGATGACCTCAAATGCAAATGATGCAATGGAATGAAATGATGTACATGTCGAGGCGAAGATTTCGATATATCGTATGCCCAAAACGGAGCTACGGATGCAAAGTTACGGGCAGTCAAAGTATGCATAAAAAACTAGGGTTAGGGGCGAAAAAGTCAACCGAGAACTCAGATCCAGATCGGGATCTCGCGGGTACTGTTCACGACACTGTTCACGGCGCGTTCTTCGAGAACTCCGGCGAGGGCGTGGTGGCCGGAGATGGAGGGGAGAGGCCGTGGCCGGTGAGGGGCGGCCGGATCCGGCCCGGACCTTGCCCCGGCCGGGTGGAGGGCGG
>NW_021190352.1:0-1727 GCF_002162155.2 Triticum dicoccoides | reverse complement strand
AAATGTTTCATTAGACTCATTAAGAAATACTATTCCACAGTAAATATTTTGATATCGTAAATCTCAGTTGATTTTCCTATAGACTTGGACAGACTTAGAAAAGCATTTAGAACAATCATATAACTTATTTGGAGTGGGGGAAGTAGATTATGTGACAAGGATGAGATTATTCATCATCTTTTCTTTGCTTGCTCGACATCCTCTTATATGTGGAGTGCTATACGCAGTACCATGACGACGTATGATAGGCCTGGTTGTTTTACCCTTTTTTTTGCGGGTTGTTGACTTTTGCACGGCAATTTGGAAAATCCGCAACAAAGCTTTGCTTCAAGAAAAAGGATTTAATATCATCTCTCGTTGATATGATTTGTTATGTGCGTGTTTCTTTTGTTTGGACAATTCTCTTTTTTTAATTAATCAATGAGGTAAGTCTTTTGTCTCCGTTTAAAAACAAGTTTCCCGGTTTTGGACTGAGGTCGAACTAGCTTAATTCAAAACTGCGAAACTAACTATGGATCGGACGGAGTACTATACAACACAGGCGAACAATACTACATGCACACACCACGCGGCGAAGCATGAATGGCGAAACTGTGTAAACCATTTGTTTTCTATGAATAAATAGCTAAAAGCTATCACAATTAAGGTGAACCTTAAAAATATACTACCACTCTCGTGGCAATTCATCGCAATTGGTAGTTTTTTTTGTTATGGTTCTAAAAAGTGGTATTTTTTTGGTAAGGGTCATCCTAATTGTGATAGTTATTAGCCATTCACTTGTTTTCTGCAGATCATTCAAGTCCCTCGGAAAAGCTAAAATCTTACGAAGATTAAATTTTGGTTATGGATGATTTTCTACAATGCCAACCAAACATGTTCATTACTTTTGTACTCTCTCCTCAAAATAATTGAATTTTTCAGGTTCATTCTAAGTCAAACTTAATTAAGTTTGACCAAATATGTATGAAAAAATGTCAACGTCTACAATGAATAAATGTTTCATTAGACTCATTAAGAAATACTATTCCACAGTAAATATTTTGATATCGTAAATCTCAGTTGATTTTCCTATAGACTTGGACAGACTTAGAAAAGCATTTAGAACAATCATATAACTTATTTGGAGTGGGGGAAGTAGATTATGTGACAAGGATGAGATTATTCATCATCTTTTCTTTGCTTGCTCGACATCCTCTTATATGTGGAGTGCTATACGCAGTACCATGACGACGTATGATAGGCCTGGTTGTTTTACCCTTTTTTTTGCGGGTTGTTGACTTTTGCACGGCAATTTGGAAAATCCGCAACAAAGCTTTGCTTCAAGAAAAAGGATTTAATATCATCTCTCGTTGATATGATTTGTTATGTGCGTGTTTCTTTTGTTTGGACAATTCTCTTTTTTTAATTAATCAATGAGGTAAGTCTTTTGTCTCCGTTTAAAAACAAGTTTCCCGGTTTTGGACCGAGGTCGAACTAGCTTAATTCAAAACTGCGAAACTAACTATGGATCGGATGGAGTACTATACAACACAGGCGAACAATACTACATGCACACACCACGCGGCGAAGCATGAATGGCGAAACTGTGTAAACCATTTGTTTTCTATGAATAAATAGCTAAAAGCTATCACAATTAAGGCGAACCTTAAAAATATACTACCACTCTCGTGGCAATTCATCGCAATTGGTAGTTTTTTTTGTTATGGTTCTAAAAAGTGGTATTTTTT
>NW_021190351.1:0-1017 GCF_002162155.2 Triticum dicoccoides | reverse complement strand
GGGGGGGCTTGCCTGGTTGCTCTGGCAAGAGAGAGGGGTCGTCGGTGACGTAGTCGATCACAGGGACATCAGCATCGGTCTCGAGGTCTATCGGAGAGAAGAGGGGGAAGTACAGTAAATACATAGCAGGCAAGTGCATGACAGGACAACAGACAGAGCTAGACGTGTTCTAACGCAGCGCTAGGCGATACTGGCGAAGGGGGAAACATCCGGGAAAGTCTTCCCGGTTCCGGACGTCTGTCAGACAGTTGAACCGGAGAGGAAAGTTTGCAGGTTCGATAGGTTAGGGGTGTGTGGCGGACGAACGGACTGCGTATCCGGATTCGTCTCGTCGTTCTGAGCAACTTTCATGTTGAAATTATTTTAATCCGAGTTACGGATTAAAAGATATGATTTTCTAAAGTATTTATTAATTTCTGGCATTTAATTAAATATTTAAATTAATTCGAAAAACAGATTAATGACATCAGCATGATGTCATGCTGACATCAGCAGTCAACGTTGACTGTTGACCAAGTCAACCTGACATGTGGGTCCAGGGGGACCCACTTGTCATCCTCTAATTAAGTTAATTAGGATTAGGTTAACTTAACTATAACTTGATTAGTTAATTGAATTAATTAACCCGAATTAATTAACTTAAGTAATTACTTAATTAATTAATTATTAATTTATTTATTTATTTATTTATTATTATTTTTTAATCATTCCTGTGGTGTAGGGCCCTCCTGTCATAGGCACAGGGGGCCAACCGGGCGGGGCGCTAGCGGGCGTGGCCGCGGGCGCCCGAATGGGCTCGAGCCCGAGAGGGCGCTGGGCAGCACGGGGCACACCGGCGCCGGCGGCCAGATCCACTCGCCGGACGCGGGGTAAGCGGCAGCCAGCGAGGGGGGGGTTCGGGAGGAACGCCGGCGAGCAGAGAGGAGGGCGCCGAGCGCCTGAACGGAACGGCACTGCCCGAGCGGGCACTGCGGGCTGGGGCCGGCGGTAGGGGGGTAGTGGCAGGAGGAGGCCACG
>NW_021190350.1:0-1267 GCF_002162155.2 Triticum dicoccoides | reverse complement strand
GTTAACTTCGACAGGAGGGGGGTCGATATAAACCTCCCCGATAACTTCGACATGAGGGGGGGTCGATATACCCCCTCCCTGATAACTTCGACATGAGGGGGGGGTCGAGAACTAGTTTAGGGGGTCGAGGGTTGAGAACTAGTTTAGGGGGTCGAGGGTTGATAACTAGTTTAGGGGGTCGAGGGAAGAAGGGGAAGAAGAGGGAGAAGAAGAGGGAGAAGAAGAGGAGAGGAAGAAGAGGAAGTCTTCTCCTCTATTCTTTCTTCTCTTCTTTTTTCTTCTTCTTCCTATATGTATTAGTTATTTTTATTTAGGTTGTTAATTAGTAGATATTAATTTTGTTCATATATGTATGGATGCATGTGATATGTATGTATGTATGTATGCATGTATTGGGTATGTCGTTGTCGATATACCCACTACCCGATAACTTCGACATGAGGGGGTCGAGAGGGGGTCTAGGGTCGTCGAGGGTTCGAGGGGTCGAGGATCGCCAAGGGGTCGAGAGAGGTTTCCTAGTGTCAAAGTATTGAAGAAATCCATGGCTTCATCATTAGCCGCAAGTAACCAGGGCATGACGAAGTCCTCCAAAGTTATTTTGGAATGGTGTCCCGGATAGGATAATTTGCCTTTTTGTATGAATTTCAGCAAAGGCCTTCCAAATAACGATATTTGGAAGGTTCTTGCTGAACTTTGTACCAAATAGAGAATTATCTTATCTGGGACTCCGTTCCAAAATAACTTTGGAGAGCTTCGTACCATCATGCACCTGTTACTTTCGCCTAATGATGAAGACATGGTTTTGTTGAATTCTTTGACACTAGGCAACCTCCCGACCCCTCGCACATGAGAGGAAGAAGAGGATAAAAAAAGAAGAGGAAGAAGAAAAAAAGAGGAGAAGAAAGAATAGAGTTCTTCTCCTCTCTTTTTTCTTCTTCTTCCTCTTTATTTTATCGGGAACGAGGGTCGTCGAGGGTCGCCGAGCGGTAGAGGAGAAACCCTAAATAGAAAGTATCGTCGGTGTGAGATACATGTACCGTCGGTGTCGGACACTACATCCACGTCCCACAAGTGGCGCGGGCTTCGACGCCCACGTCACTTGTGGGACATGGATATAGTGTCCGACACCGACGGCCACATGTATCTCACACCCACGATACTTGCTATTTAGAGGGTCAGGGTCAGGGTCAGGGTCGCCGAACGATAGAGGAAACCCTAAATAGAAAGTATCGTCGGTGTGAGATACATGTGGCCACATGTATCTCAC
>NW_021190349.1:0-1836 GCF_002162155.2 Triticum dicoccoides | reverse complement strand
GAGGGCTAATAAACTTTTGCAATAAGTATATGAGTTCTTTACGACTAATGTGAGTCCATGGATTATACACACTCTTACCTTTCCACAATTTGCTAGCCTCTACGGTACCGTGCATTGCCCTTTCTCACATCGAGACATGGTGCAAACTTCGCAGGTGCATCCAAACCCCGTGATATGATACGCTCTATCACACATAAGCCTTATCATATCTTCCTCAAAACAGCCACCATACCTACCTATTATGACTTTTCCATGGCCATTCCGAGATATATTGCCATGCAACTTCCACCGCTTCCGTTTTGATGACTTGAGCATTCATTGTCATATTGCTTTGCATGATCATATAGCTGACATAGTAGTTGTGGCTTAGCCACCGTTCATCATTTTTCATACATGTTACACTATATCATTGCACATCCTGGTACATTGTCAGAGGCATTCATGTATAGAGTCATACTTTGTCATAGGTATCGAGTTGTAGTTTTTATTTCTTTTGAGTTATAAGTAAATAGAAGTGTGATGATCATCATTATTCATTTTTAGAGAAGTGCCCCGGTGAGGAAAGGATGATGGAGACTATGCCCCACAAGTCGGGATGAGACTCCGGACAATGAGAGAAAAAATAGAGAGAAAGAAAGAAAATGAAAACAAGAAAAAGAAAAAAAGAAAAAAACAAAAACAAAAAAAGAGAAGGGGCACTGTTAGCATCCTTTACCACACTTGTGCTTTAAACTAGCACCATGTTTTTCATACGGAGAGTTTCCTATGTTGTCACTTTCATATACTAGTGGGAATTTTTCATTATAGGATTAGATGCACACCCACTTAATTTTCATATTGAGCTTTTATACACTTATAGCTCTTAGTGCATTCGTTGCATGACAATCCCTACTCCTCGCATTGATATGATTGATGGGCATCTCCATAGCCTGTTGGTTAGCCGTGTCGATGTGAGACTTTCTTACTTTTTGTCTTCTCTATATTTACCCCTATCATCATACTCTATTCCACCCGTAGTTCTATATCCATGGCTTGCGCTCATGTATTGTGTGAGGGTTGAAAAAGCTGAAGCGCGTTAAAAAGAATGAACCAATTACTCGGCTTGTCATCAGGGTTGTGCATGATAAATACTTTGTGTTAAGAAGACAGAGCATGACAAAACTATATGATTTTTTAGGGATAGCTTTCTTTAGCATTGTTATTTTGAAAGACATGATTGTTTGTTGGGATGCCTGAGTATTGATGTCTTTATGTTAAATTATAGACTATTGCTTTGAATCACTTATGTCTTAATACCCATGGATCAAGTTTATGCTAGATAGCATTCCACATCAAAAATTATCTTTTTTTATCATTTACCTGCTCGAGGACGAGCAGGAATTAAGCTTGGGGATGTTGATACGTCTCCGTCGTATCTATAATTTTTGATTGTTTCATGCCAATATTATACAGCTTTTACATACTTTTCGCAACTTTTTATATGATTTATTGGACTAACCTAATGATCTAGTGCCCAGTGCCAGTTCCTGTTTTCTGTATGTTTTTTGTATCGCAAAGTATCCATATCAAATGAAGTCCAAATGCAATAAAATTTTACGAAGAATTATTTTGGAATATATGCCATTTTCGGGAGTTGGAATCACCGCAAAAGGAGTCCCACACAGCCCACAAGACTCCAGGGCACGCCAGAGGCCCCTGGCACGTGGTGGTGGGTTATGCCCTCCTCAAATGTTGGTTGGAGCTCTACTTCGGGTTCAAGGAAGCTTATATCTGGAAAAAAATCATGTTAAAATCTCAGCGCAATCGGAGTTACGGATCTCCCAAAATATAAGAAAC
>NW_021190348.1:0-792 GCF_002162155.2 Triticum dicoccoides | reverse complement strand
GACGGTCTGTTTCCTGCGAGCAAACGAAGAACAAGCAAGAAACTGAGATTGCAATCTGGATATTGCGAATATAAGATGAAAGCTTTATTGATCAAGGTGGGGTTCTGTGACGCCTTTGTCTGGTCGTTGAACACAAACGAAGTACGCGAAGTTGCAGCTATGGCGAACTTTTAATCTAAACAAAACCCAAAGTCTAAACGATGCCCTAAGGGCTGTATATATGGAGGAAGAGGGGGGAATTTCGTGACCCTTGGTGGAGGGGTCCGAAATCAACCCTATCTCTTGTTTCCCCACACATACGGACTCTAAAAATAGCCTATACTTATGTATTTCGAAATTACATGGGCCTGGCCCAATAATAAGGTGATGCAGCACCTATAATAGCCTCGGGACGAAATTTATGAAGTGGCATCTTGTATATTTCATCCAAGGCTTCATGCACCCATTATGGTGGCTTCAAAGTCCTGAAATCATCACTTGTAACTCCGTTCTTGTTCCCCTTGCGCATGCCATCATCTCCATGCTTGTTCTTAATCCAATGTTCATCCTTCTCCAAGCAAGGCCCTTCATTTGTAAGCAAAACAAATGTATCCAATTTAGGCAGCATCATATTCTCATGAACATTAGAATCATTACCAAGAAACGAAAGTACCTGGTAATTTAGTTGGCGTGCGCGAGCTCTAGTAATTGGTCCAGTATTTATAGCAGCAGGGGTTGTGGGTGTGATGAGGACATCAATACAATTGTTACACCCACAGCCCCTGCTGCTATACATACTGGACCAATTACTAG
>NW_021190347.1:0-857 GCF_002162155.2 Triticum dicoccoides | reverse complement strand
AAAGTGTTTTCAAATTTGAAAACTAATGGCACTAATAGAAAGTTTATAATTTTTCTAAATCTAAAAGCAAAAAAGAATTAAAAAATAAAGCAAAAAAAATAATAAAATAAATAGTAATGATAAAACACAGTAATATTAAATAGCAGGAAAAAGAATGACTCAAAAATTAATATTTATAGTAAAGTTATTCATAAACTAGTGATTCACACAAATTTAAAAAAAATTCAAATTTCAACTATTCAAATTTTAAAACTAATGGCACTAACAGAAAGTTTATAATTTTTGTGACCTAAAAGAAAAAAACACTAAAAAACTATAAGTATTTAGTTCTAAGTAGAAATGAAAAAATAAATAGTTAAAAAAATGCCACCTACTGGGCCACCACGGCCTGAATACGACTAGAAGCCCATCCATGGGCCAGGATTCAGGCCCGCAGAAGGCCTAGCAGGCCCACAGGCATAGCAGTGTGAGATTAGGCCCAGAGGCCTGCAGTTCTGAGGAGTTTGATGGAGATGGCGGGGCAGCGCTTATAAACAGGTGCGGCCGCTCCTTAGCTAGCGAGGTGGGACTAAACATCCCACCGCACCGCGGCTTTGGCAGGCGCAGGCCTTTGGTCCCGGTTGGTGGCACCAACCGGGACTAAAGGGGGGCATTGGTCACGGTTCGTGGCACAAACCGTGACCAATGCCCCCCTTTAGTCCTGGTTGGTGCCACCAACCGGGACCAAAGGCCGCCGCTTCCCGCCCTTTGGGCAGCTGAAAAGAGGCCTTTGGTCCCGGTTGGTGGCACCAACCGGGACTAAAGGGGGCATTGGTCCCGGTTTGTGTCACGAACCAGGACCAATGCTCTCAGTATAT
>NW_021190346.1:0-1430 GCF_002162155.2 Triticum dicoccoides | reverse complement strand
CTGAAGTGGTCTCAAACACCCATCACATTCGACCAATCTGATCACCCGACTCATATTGCCACCCCTGGGAGGCAAGCTTTGGTGGTCGATCCAGTTGTCGAAGGCACTCGACTGACAAAGGTGCTGATGGATGGTGGAAGTGGGCTGAATCTGTTATATGCAGACACGTTGAAAGGTATGGGCATTCCGATGTCCCGACTGAGCACTAGTAACATGAGCTTCCATGGAGTTATACCAGGGAAGAAGGCCGAGTCACTCGGCCAGATAGCTTTGGACGTAGTGTTTGGCGATTCAAAGCATTTTCGCAAAGAAAAGTTGACGTTTGAGGTCGTGGATTTTCAAAGTGCATATCATGCCATTTTGGGGAGACCAGCCTATGCACGGTTCATGGCTCGACCATGTTACGTGTACCTCAAATTGAAGATGCCCGGTCCCAAAGGTGTGATCACTGTCACCGGTGAAAGGAAAAAGGCAAAGGAGTGCTTTCAGAAGGGCTCCAAAATTGCCGATTCCCAAGTGACAGCGGTCGAGTTCGAAGAATACAAGCAAAACGCAGATCCGAGTGACTTGCTGCGATCCAAGAAGCCCGCCACAGAATCTGCATTCCAGTCGTCCGGTGGGACGAAGCCTGTTCACATTCACCCGACCGACCCCGAAGCAGCTCCGACCCGCATCTCCACAACACTCGACCCAAAATAGGAAGAAGCGCTCATCCAGTTCCTCCGTGAGAACTGGGACATTTTTGCATGGAAGCCCGCTGACATGCCAGGTGTTCCCAGGGGACTGGCTGAGCATCGCCTAAGAGTCGACTCGTCTGCAGAGCCAGTCAAAGAACATCTTCGGCGGTCCGCCGTCCAGAAGAGAAAGGCCATCGGTGAAGAAGTGGCTCGACTGTTGGCGGCAGGATTTATCCGAGAGATATTCCACTCCGAGTGGCTCGCTAATGTCATCATGGTTCCTAAGAAGGACAAGTCGCTCCGAATGTGCATTGATTTCAAGCACATCAACCGGGCCTGCCCGAAAGATCACTTTCCTCTCCCTCGCATAGATCAAATTGTTGACTCGACCGCGGGATGCGAGAGGTTGTCTTTTTTAGATGCTTACTCCGGGTACCACCAGATCCGTCTGTATGGGCCCGATGAAGTAAAAACAGCTTTCATCACTCCATTCGGGTGCTTCTGCTATATCACCATGCCATTCGGCCTCAAGAATGCCGGAGCCACATTTATGCGAATGATCCAGAAGTGTCTACTCACTCAAATCAGTCGGAATGTGGAAGCTTATATGGATGATATTGTTGTCAAGTCACGAAAAGGTTCCGACCTGCTCGCTGACCTCGCCGAAACATTTGCCAACCTCAGAAGGTATGATATCAAGCTCAATCCATCAAAGTGCACATTTGGAGTTCCTGGTGGCAAGTTACTCGGTTT
>NW_021190345.1:0-1870 GCF_002162155.2 Triticum dicoccoides | reverse complement strand
GAGCTTATGTGGATCTCACGCCGCCAACGGAGCCCCACATCCCCTAGGACCCGACTCCCACCACAAGGGCTTGATTCCTCTCATTATCCCTACTCATGGCAGTTGACATCCTTTTCTATCTTTAGTTGGCAGCAGCTAATCATCTACTATTCAAAACTAAAATTTTCCGACTAATGTGTGTTGATTGAGTTGTTTTCTGAAGAGTTGTGTTTGTTTGCATTTGCTCTACGTGCAGCTGCAGCACAATCAGGTCAGGGTGCTGAATAGTAAAAAGCTCAAGTGATGAAAAAAAGATGACGCATGGTGATTGGATGAGCTTCGCCTGCATGCCCCTGTTGCATCCCCATGTCTCCAGGTGCAGGTATTGGCTTCATGCAGTTCTATTTTTGCATACAGGTACATACTGGACCACAAGTTTGTCTATTAGGATGAATTCTTGTACCTAATTTACTACTGTTTGCTGCATGGATAATGTACTCATATAGTTTTGGAGATCATGGGGATCATATGATTACTTGTAGGGGACTAAGCGCAGAGAGGATTGCCGATCCTTGCCTGCATATACATGCACCATGGATGTGTGCCATATGGCATGATGCACAACATGCCATTGAGACCACCGGATCGTTGCTTAGTACATCTGGTACATACACACGAACCTCCCTCCACTGTAGTGTCACCGTTGTTTGTTTCATCTCTCGACTATGACACTTTGTACCACAATAGCACAACAGTAGCTTCAGGATAGGGGGCCAATCCTATTATCCTTTCATGAGTGATGACCACTACTTTCGCCTTTTTGAAACCAAACATTACACAAATTGGTCATGTGGCATGTAATACTGTTATCTTGTATTAACAAATCTAGCGTCAGTTCTGATGATACAAACAAAATAAACATAGATGCCGATAAGCTTAATTAATTCAACAGTTTATCATGGATTATAAAGCTTTATTTTCCTTCATCTATTATACTTTTTTTGGTTTGTCATGGATTAGTTGCAAAAACTTGTGAAATACAATTCATTGTTTGTCTTTTATAGTTGGCATGTGATATATTTTCTCAAGTTCATGACTGATGCGCACAACTAATATATGATTCACATATTGTTCCCTTTGGTCTTTACATTAGCAAAGTTTCTCCCTGGCTTTCTTTGAAGTTCTATTTTGGGCATCCATGCATTTTCTCTTTGGTCAGTTTAATCAAATTTACCCTTTTTCTTGAAACAGGTAAATGTTGTACATCATGAACATGTCATTGCATGAGTTCTCTTCTTTATTGTATTTATGTATATTTTTGAAGATATTTCGTTCAGTGGTTATGTTGTATCTTAATTATGCTATAATATTTGAAAGCACCAAATTGTATGATGTAATCCTCTAAGCATGGTTGACATACTTGCTTTGTCATATTTACTATCATAAATTTATTTCAATGGGATCTCTGGAAATATTGTTTTCTATGTGTTCCCATTGGTGCCTGAATAATTTGTCACTCTTTCAATGGGATATATTTGTTGCTAATGGTCATTTATAAAGATTTATAAATCATCCATCTGTGAATGAATTTCTGAATATTACCATAATGTGTATGATAATGGTGGAACACTTAGATTGTGGTTCATGACAAAACACTTGCGATGATGTTGTTCAACTATGGTATGGCAGTTCCAGATTGTGTGTTTACGTATGCCTAGCCAACCTTGGTTCATCGCAACTGACATTTATTCCAAAGCGAAGCTTTAGAAATTAGAAGAATCACTTGTTTCAGAAGGTAAAGAAAGAAGGTGTGGTGATACTTCTTCTCCTCCCGTTGCAACGCACGAGCCTTTTTCCTAGTCTTTACCTAATAATAAAGAGAATTGGGTTT
>NW_021190344.1:0-964 GCF_002162155.2 Triticum dicoccoides | reverse complement strand
TTTAAAGAAAATATATGCGCTAACGTAAATACCAAGGAGAGCACAGAAGGTAAACCAAATATTTTTCAAATAAATCTGATAAAAAACTAGACAAAATTTTAAAGAGAACAGAAAAAGAATCAATCAAAAATACTTTTCTGATTAAAAGTTATAAGGGTTTTTGTCCAGGGACTTATCTGTAATGAAACGGAAGATTTCCAGGGGCTAGTTTATAAAAACAGAAAACGCTTCGGTAGCGACTACGCCAGCCCGAAGAGAAAACGCATTCTGCCCGAAGGCGCTTTCCAGAAAACGATTCGAAGAGAGAGCAGAGAGGCTGACGGTGGGGTCCCACCTGTCAGGTTCAAATGTTCAAACGGGGCGGCAGAGTTCGCCGGCGCCCGAGAGCCGCGGTGGTCGCCGGCGGCGATCCACGGCGAGGCAGAGAGATCGGAGAGTACCTCCGTGCTCAGGGTACCCTTCCGCGTCAGTTGATGGTGGTGGAGTCGGTCGGCGAGCACCACGTCGACGACGAGCTTTGCTCCGGCGGACGGCGGCTCGGGTGGTCGAGGGGTTCGTCGGAGAGGGCTGCAAAGGTTAAATTGAAGAGGGGGTTATGCTCCTGGCAGCTAGAGAAGGTAACGAACGGGGTTTGAGCGCCGGAGATGGCCTCACCAGAACGAATCGGGCTGGAGGCCGAGGCGGGGCGAGGCGGCCGGAGCTGGGGGAGGAGACCTCCTCGAGGTCCCCCTAGTGGCCTGGCGGGGTGTTGGTGAGTAGTGGGGGTGCTGCGTGCACGAGAGTGAGCTCGGGACCCCTTTATATAGGCGGTCCGAGGCGGTTGCCGTGAACGAGGATCACCGGCGAGCGATTACGGTGGCGCAGTGCTCGGTCGGGGTGGTTAGGGGGTCGAGCGTCATCACGGAGGTTCAATGGGTCCGTTTTGGTGTTAAACTGGCCGGGGTTTGGGTGTTAAGGGCGAGCT
>NW_021190343.1:0-1150 GCF_002162155.2 Triticum dicoccoides | reverse complement strand
CTGCAGCCCCGCGGTGAGCCCCGGATCGTTTCCCCCTTCTCCCCTGGTCTCTCCCGACCTCTAGGCCCTAGCCCCACCTTGGCCGAGAGCTCCACGCCGCCGGCGATGTCGCCGTCGTGGCCACGGTCACCGTAGCACCCAACCGAGCACACCATCGTGCTCCCCACCTCACCAGGAGCACGCAGCGCGCACTAACGCCTCCCCAAGCCCCCTGCAACGTCGATTCCGACCGCACCCGAACTCCGGCAGCCGCAGCCGAGCTCGCCGCCGTCAACTCCGGCCACCCCGAGCCCAACCACCACCACCAATAGTCGCGGCTCAACCTCAGCAACACGTAGATGCCTTCCGCCGTCCATTTGGTTGCCGGAATGGCAAAAAGCACTTTCGCCGCCGTCTCGGGCCTCGCCGGCGTCATGTCGCCGGTGGGGTTTGACCTGTTCGACCTGGGGTTTGACCCCCCAGGGTCACTGACGCGTGGGCCCTGTCGGACAGTTGGTTAGTTAGTACTAATTACCGTTAGTCAACCCCCCCCCTGACACTGACCAGTGGGCCCCAGCGCCACTAATTAGTAATTAGAATTAATTTAACCCTGTTTAACCCCCCTGCCACTGACGTGTGGGCCCCACACGTCAGGTTTGACTCCAGCCAGCCGCAGTTGACCACTGACGTCATGCTGACGTCATGTTGGCGCAATAATTATATTTCTGGATTTAAATTAAATCAGGAAATTCCAGAATATTATTTAAACTTCAAAAATTCATAACTTTTATTCTGTAACTCCAAATTGGACAAATTATATATGAAAAATGATCAGAAAAATCCAATCTATCCATCTGTACTATTCTCATGCATGATCAAACAAGTTAAATTGATGTTTTAAGCAGAACAAGGAAAAGCACTTTAAAAGGCCATATTTGAATTTGAAATTTGAATCCTTGATTCAAATTTGTTCAAACCCTTCTGGTTTTAGTTGCATTAGCCCAATACACTCATTTTGCCATGTCTCATGCATGCATCATATTGTTGCATACTGTTTGGTAATGTTTGTGTATCGGTGCTCTCTGCGGCAGGTTCTGTCTCCGAGGAGTACCGTGATTACCCTAACGAAGAACCGTATCAGTGCATCGAACCATCAGGCAAGCAACCAACC
>NW_021190342.1:0-1104 GCF_002162155.2 Triticum dicoccoides | reverse complement strand
TACTCCTTGTTTCAGTCTTTCTTCGATACACCTTGATCTCGGGTATTGACAACTTCCATAATCTGCCAAGTTCCATAAGGGTAGCCTTCCTAGGTCATACAAATCTAGGGATTCTTCAGAGCCTCCAATTCTCCTAGTCTTCAGAGTCTTCAACAGCTGTAGTTTCCATTATCATAATGTATGGTAAAATCCTCTTCATTCCGAATGGTCTTACTAGTCTGATATCCTGTACTTCTTGGGGTGGTCTCATCAGTCAAATCTTCGTGTCGTCAAAAGGGGAAAAGGGTATGCTCTCACTAAAGGAAATTTTTGAATAAGCTCAGAAGAGAAGAGAGGTAAAAGATCTTTTGAAAGGGAAAGTTGTAGAGAAAAATCTTTACTATGGGCTTGCCAATTTCTAGGGTCACGTCCTACAGTCAACATGTGCTCTGATACCATCTTGTAGCGACCCGACCCGAATGGATCAAGTCTCTGTGCTTTCGTGTCATCCCTGGATCGGTATGCTGACACACACAGTACTCGAAGGATTTATAACAGAGGTAAATCACATGTCTAAAGTAACGTAAAAACTATTACCTCAATCCAAAATATAGCGGAAGCAACAAGGTTGTGGATTCCCATCAACACCAACGGCAAAGTTGAGTATAGGAAATCATAACCCTAACGTACCACTTACTCGTCGTCTGAAAAGTCTGCAACATGAAAAGTTGCAGCCCGAAAACGGGTCAGCACATGGAATATGCTGGCAATGTAACACATAGAGAGTAATGAAAGAATAGGCTATACTACATGCATATATGGCTGGTGGAAAGCTCTATGATTACAGTTTTTGCGAAAAGCCAATTTTTCCCTACTTCAAAGGAATAAAATTTATTTAACTATCATGGTGGTTGTTAAACATTGAGAATGGTTGACAGCATCCTCAATCCCAATTAAAAGTACTCATTAAACCCAAACAAATTATAATAAGTAACGTGTTGAGATCAACAGGATAATCCAAGAACTAGATACTCAAAATGTCCATAACCGGGGACACGGCTAATCATGATTAGTTTGTTACTCTGCAGAGGTTTGCGCACTTTTCCCACAAGACTCGATCGCCTC
>NW_021190341.1:0-2585 GCF_002162155.2 Triticum dicoccoides | reverse complement strand
TTATTAAATTTCTGTCAGATTTTTATAGTTGAAGTCATGCTCGAGCTCTTTGGAGAGGAAAAAATAGAGGGGCACATTATAATGGAAAAGAATATTAGTAGCTCTGCTTTACCTTTTCCATTTGGAAGAATGAACACAAGAATATATAATTGTGTGTGGTGAATGTGATCTGGCCGGATGACAAAAATTAGCAATAGATCATTTCTTGTTTCGAAGATAACATTTAACCCAGTTTTTTCTTCCATTCACCGCATAAGCATCCAAAAACCATATAGTATAGAAATTAGATATTTGGCCTCATAAATAAATCTAAAGTAAATAGGTAAGAGTATAATTGAGCTATTCTATTGCTGTTTGCATTTCTAGGAAAAATTATAAGTTTTCTTTGGAGGAGAATAATTTGAATAGGAGGTAAACTATACCAGAAAAGAATAGCAATAGATGTACTATACCTTTTCTTACCGCAAGAAGGAACCAACAAAGATGGAATCATGTGAGGTGAATGTGATGTGGCTGGATGACGGACATTTAACCGTATTTTTTATAAACATTTTTTATTTACAAAACTTAGCATTTAACCATATAATTAGTTTCCATTCGCTGTATATGCATCTGAAGAAGAAAAATGAAAAATTAGATGTTTCACGTCACAAATCAATGTAAAAAAAGTAGGTAACAACGTACTGGAATATTGAATTGCCAATGGTGTATTTCTTTCTAAAAATTATAGGCTAGTTCTTTGAATAAATTTTGGGGACGGGGTGGGGAGCTAATAACAAGAAGAAAGAAATTATACCTGGGTGTCCCGCGTCGGTGGGAGAGAGGAGGAAGGAGCTGTGGGTGGGGCTGAGCCGCGGCCTGCTGCGCTGAGCGCATGTGGGCTAGCATTAGTTGTGGGCTGCTCAGGATTAGCTGGGCTGTGTACGTTAGGTCTGGTTTTTCTTCTCTATTTTTCTTTCATTTTTATTTTGAATTTTGGAATTTTTCTACAGAAGTTCAAAAACACTAAATTAATAGTTGAGACTTGGGAAAAAAATTTATAGCCCAAAAAATATATGATTACCTATATTAAATGTGTGAGTTCTATTTTGGTAATATAAATGTTGTCCGAAAATGATTTTAAGATTCTAAATAATTCCAAAACTATCTTTGAGCCCCAAAGCAACCTAAAAAACTAACTCTAGCTAGGCTCAAGCATCACAAGATTTTTTTTAGTTTACCCGATTTAAGAAATTCACATTCTAAACTTTGATTTTTTTATGTGGCGATTATGCCCGCATATCACATAAGTATATCGAATTTATTGTCCGATCAGCAGCAAGCTTATATATGTTTAGACAATTCTAATTTCTTTAAGCCCATATACGTATGCTCCAAAACATGAATCAAAGGTAGTAATGAGATGTGAAAATCAGACATTACATGATTAGCCTAATTTTATTACCCCTATAATTAGTTTCTGCTTTTCATGTGTTTTAGTAATTGTGTACTTGTAATGCACGTTCTCATTAGGCATTATATTAATTTTACACGGATATTAGGTAAGTATTATTTGCGTGCTAATTTTGTTATTAGAGCTATGTTTGGTATGATATTATCTGCATGCTAAATATGTTGGGAGTTTATCATTGGAGCAATCCAGGCCATTGGATTGGCCTGGTTTGATGGCCAAGATTAGTACGATATGTCTCGTTGGGTCTTTTTATATTGGTATATATATACGAGTAGATATAAGAGGACACATCAGTAGCTCGATCAACAATTTAATTCATATAGGTCGTACATAATCAGTCTCTTCGACACGACGTATGAAAGCGCCTGGAGGTGCTGTTTAAGGGCACCGAAGCCCCCGCATCCGCGACGGAAGATCGCGGATTTCATTCGCAGCGTCCAGCTGACGAGGTAAGTGATTCTACCCCTTTACGGGACACTTGTTGTTAATAGTTTGATTCTGAGCGGGTTTCAATTTCCCTTTTCCTTTAACAGGACTGGATGAAGAAAGCGGAGCAGCTCATCTGCCCGACTCCCATGCCAGAAAACCCAGTAGACGCCCGTCTAGCGGGCCTGCTGGTTCCGGCACCACATGTGGTGCCGGAGAAGAAGGCCAAGAAGGTGGCCACGGGTACTCGAAAGAGTTCCCGTTTTCAGGTGTCCGACGACTCCGAGCCGGATCCCTCCCCCGAAGATGAGGAGGAGGAAGAAGACTCTCTCCCAGAGGAGGGAGAGAGAAAGAGGAAGGCCTCCCCAACAGGGGAGGCCGAAGGGTCCAAGAGGGGAAGAACTATTCCCCCGGACAGCTCCACCAACACCAACGT
This sequence comes from Triticum dicoccoides, assembly GCF_002162155.2. Lineage (NCBI taxonomy): Eukaryota > Viridiplantae > Streptophyta > Magnoliopsida > Poales > Poaceae > Triticum > Triticum dicoccoides. Next base: position 270 of record NW_021190341.1, on the reverse strand, counting down.
TGGCGATGAAGAGTGGCCCTCAAGGTCCAGGCCTCAGGCGAGATCGTAAGTATCCGGATCCCTGAATGATCTATAATTTCTTTTACGTCACATAGTGTCCTTCTAATGCCGCATACTGCCTGCAGTCCGGCCGACGATGATCTCCCTGCTTCGTCGAGCGGGTCGTTGGCTGCATCGGATGTGGATTCCATTCCGACTGCCTCCACCCCTCGCGCCGCTGAGGACGCCGAGGTGGGATCCCGGGAAGGGACCCATCAGGAGGAGGCTTCG
>NW_021190340.1:0-1395 GCF_002162155.2 Triticum dicoccoides | reverse complement strand
CACACCGATCTAGCATGTAACACATCATATCACTTTGCAGCCTCACGCACGGTATTCCCACGGGTGCCACCTTACCTTTGCCCGGGACCGTTTGCGCCTTTTGGCTCACGTATATGATAGTGTCGCTAGCATCCATATGACAAAGGACCCGGGCTGACATGGCTAGTCGTAAACCCAAAGTGGCACAGACCTACAGGGACAGGCATCCATGACCCAGCATCGAACGTGTCGGTCATCAGCGAGTGAATCCAGGCTGTAGCACTGGGCTAGCAGGACTCCGGTGAACCGGGCTGTAGCGGGCTAACAGGACTCCGGTATTCATCGCGTGACATTTCCCCGAAGGGACAGACACAGGAACGAAGAAGGACACATGCCGGCCAGCCTAAGTGTTCCGGAGCAGTAGCAAGCTACCATGGCTCGATGGAAACACTAGGAGACATTTCCCGGTAAGAGAGGCTACTAAAGATAAACAACTAGAAGGTCAGATCCCACACATACCAAGCATTTCAGTAACATACACACAATATGCTCGATATGTGCAAATACAACATGGCATCACAACATGACTCTACGACTCAAGTAATTTATTCATTAGGCTCCGAGGAGCGAGATATTACAAACATGGGTCTTATGACCCAACAATCAGAGCATACAAGTCAAAGCACATGCGGAAGCTTAACATGTCTGAGTACAGACATCTTTAAATGAAAAAGGCTGAGAAGCCTGACTATCTATCAGATCCTGCCGAGGGCACAAGATCGTAGCTGAGGTAACAAGCTAAACGTCGAAGACCACGCGGAATTACTAGTGAGACTGAAGTCTCTCTGCAAAAACATAAAATAGGCAAACATGAGTACAAATGTACCCAGCAAGACTTACATCAGAACTATCTACATATGCATCATTATCAACAAAGGGATGGTGGGGTTTAACTGCAGCAAGCCAGCTTTGACTCGGTGGCTATCCTAAACTATGACTGCAATGTAACTCTTTTGAGGTGGCGCACACGAGTCCACATATTCACCATATCAATACACCACTATGGATCCGCTCCCGTCTCCCTACGAGAACGCCATCCATAGCACTCACGCTTATCTTGCGTATTTTAGAGTATCCACTTTCACTTGTCTATGAACTGATATAAGCAACCCAGAAGTCCTTTACCGCGGACACGGCTATTCGAATAGATGATATTAACCCTGCAGGGGTGTACTTCTTCATACATGTTTCCACCACTTAGCGTCTGCACACGACATGTGCTCGGCAGACTTCAAGCGAAAGCCGACGTGGGTGTAGACCACGACCTACCTAAACACTCAAGTCTCTAGTCCAGGTTTATCGCCTATTCGGGTTCCATCCATGAGGAGATCCGGCCGGAGTTTCGCTCACAGCCCC
>NW_021190339.1:0-1173 GCF_002162155.2 Triticum dicoccoides | reverse complement strand
AACATGTGTAATATTACGCTCGAGATTCATTAAGAATAAACCATTGACCATCGGAGCATGACCATAAAACATATCTCTCATATAAATCGAACAACCATTATTCTCAGACTTAAATGAGTAGCCATCTCGTATTAAACGAGATCCAGATACAATGTTCATGCTCAAACTTGGCACTAAATAACAATTATTAAGGTTCAAAACTAATCCCGTAGGTAAATGTAGAGGCAGCGTGCCGACGGCGATCACATCGACTCTGGAACCATTCCCGACGCGCATCGTCACCTCGTCCTTCGCCAGTCTCCGTTTATTCCGCAGCTCCTGTTGTGAGTTACAAATATGAGCAACGGCACCGGTATCAAATACCCAGGAGTTACTACGAGTACTGGTAAGGTACACATCAATTACATGTATATCAAATATACCTTTGGTTTTGCCGGCCTTCTTATCTGCTAAGTATTTGGGGCAGTTCCGCTTCCAGTGACCCTTCCCCTTGCAATAAAAGCACTCAGTCTCAGGCTTAGGTCCATTCTTTGACTTCTTCCCGCTAACTGGCTTACCAGGCGCGGCAACCTCATTGCCGTCCTTCTTGAAGTTCTTCTTACCCTTTCCCTTCTTGAACTTAGTGGTCTTATTGACCATCAACACTTGATGTTCTTTCTTGATTTCAGCCTCTGCTGACTTCAGCATCGAGAACACTTCAGGAATGGTATTTTCCATCCCCTGCATGTTGTAGTTCATCACAAAGCTCTTGTAGCTTGGTGGGAGCGACTGGAGGATTCTGTCAATGACCACCTCATCTGGGAGGTTAATGTTCAGCTGGGTCATACGGTTGTGCAACCCAGACATCTTCAGGATGTGCTCACTGACAGAACTGTTTTCCTCCATCTTACAACTGTAGAACTTGTCGGAGACATCATATCTCTCGACCCGGGCATGAGCTTGGAAAACTAGTTTCAGCTCTTCGAACATCTCATATGCTCCGTGATGCTCAAAACGCTTTTGGAGCCCCGGTTCTAAGCTGTAAAGCATGCCGCACTGAACGAGGGAGTAATCATCAGCGCGAGTTTGCCAAGCATTCATAATGTCTTGGTTCTCTGGGACGGGAGCGTCACCTAGCGGTCCTTCTAGGACATATTGTTTCCTGGCAGCTATGAGGATGATCCTCAGGTTCCG
>NW_021190338.1:0-1332 GCF_002162155.2 Triticum dicoccoides | reverse complement strand
AACAACAATTAGAGGACGTCTAACTTGTTTTTGCAGCAAGTGGTTTGTGATATGATATGGCCAAAGTTGTGATGAATGATGAATGATCTATATGTGATGTATGAGATGTTCATGCTATTGTAATAGGATTCACGACTTGCATGTCGATGAGTATGACAACCGGCAGGAGCCATAGGAGTTGTCTTTATTCTTTTAATGACCTGCGTGTCATCGAGAAACGCCATGTAAATTACTTTACTTTATTGCTAAACGCGTTAGCCATAGTAGTAGAAGTAATAGTTGGCGAGCAACTTCATGGAGACACGATGATGGAGATCATGATGATGGAGATCATGGTGTCAAGCCGGTGACAAGATGATCATGGAGCCCCAAGATGGAGATCAATGGAGCTATGTGATATTGGCCATATCATGTCACGTTTATTATTTGATTGCATGTGATGTTTATCATGTTTTGCATCTTGTTTACTTAGAATGACGGTAGTAAATAAGATGATCCCTCACAATAAATTCAAGAAGTGTTCCCCCTAACTGTGCACCGTTGCGACAGTTCGCTGTTTCAAAACACCACGTGATGATCGGGTGTTTTATTCAGACGTTCACATACAACGGGTGTAAGACAGATTTACACATGCAAACACTTAGGTTGACTTGACGAGCCTAGCATGTACAGACATGGCCTCGGAGCACAGAAGACCGAAAGGTCGAGCATGAGTCGTATAGAAGATACGATCAACATGAAGATGTTCACCGATGTTGACTAGTCCGTCTCACGTGATGATCGGGCACGGTCTAGTTTAACTCGGATCATGTAATACTTAGATGACTAGAGGGATGTCTAATCTACGTGGGAGTTCACTAATAATTTGATTAGTAGAACTTAATTATCATGAACTTAGTCTAAAATATTTGCAATATGTCTTGTAGATCAAATGGCCAACGTAGTCCTCAACTTCAACGCGTTCCTAGAGAAAACTAAGCTGAAAGACGATGGCAGCAACTATACGGACTGGGTCCGGAACCTGAGGATCATCCTCATAGCTGCCAAGAAAGATTATGTCCTACAAGCACCGCTTGGTGACGCACCCGTTCTCCCTGCAGAACAAGATGTTATGAACGCTTGGCAGGCACGTTTCGATGACTACTCCCTCGTTCAGTGCGGCATGCTTTACAGCCTAGAGCCGGGGCTCCAAAAGCGTTTTGAGAGACATGGAGCATATGAGATGTTCGAAGAGCTGAAAATGGTTTTCCAAGCTCATGCCCGGGTTGAGAGATATGAAGTCTCCGACAAATTCTTCAGCTGTAAGATGGAGGAAAACAGTTCTGTCAGTGA
>NW_021190337.1:0-1060 GCF_002162155.2 Triticum dicoccoides | reverse complement strand
GTGAGTAATAGTCCATGAAACGGGCCAGAATCGGCTAAAACCGCGAATGTTGACGACAGACACGTAAACGCACCCGGGGTTCGACAACCATGGAAATCACTCTGGGACCCCAAAACAGTGAGCAATTATCCATGAAACGGGCCAGAATCGGCCAAAACTGCGAGTGTTGATGACCAACACGTAAGCACACCTTGGAGTTCGACAACCATGGAAATCGCTTTGGGACCCCAAAACGGTGAGTAATAGTCCATGAAACGGGCCAGAATCGGCCAAAACTGCAAGTGTGGATGACCAACACGTAAGCACACCTTGGGGTTCAACAACTATGAAAATCGCTTCGGGACCCCAAAACGTTGAGTAATAGTCCACGAAACGGGTCAGAATTGGACAAAACTGAGAGAGTTGAAGACCAACACCTAAATGCAACCCGGGGTTCGTCAATTGTGGAAATGACTCCGGGACTCCAATACAGAGTAATAGTCCAAGAAACATGCCAGAATCGGCCGAAACTGTGATTGTTGATGACCGATACTTAAGCACACCTTGGGGTTCAACGACTATGGAAATCGCTTCGGGGCCCCAAAACGGTAAATAATAGTCCACGAAACGGGTCAGAATTGGACAAAACTGTGAGTGTTGACGACGGACACATAAACGCACCCCGGGGTTCATCAATCGTGGAAATCGCTCTGGGTCCCCAAAACGCTGTGTAATAGTGCATGAAACCGCGAGTAATAATCCATGAAACGAGAATCGCTTTGGGACCCCAAAACGACGAGTAATAGTCCATGAAACGGGCCATAAACGGCCGAAACCGCGAGTGTTGATGATCGACACGTAAGCGCACCTTGGAGTTCGATAACCACGAAAATCACTCCGGGACCCCGTAACGGTGAGTAATAGTGCATGAAACTGGCCAGAATCGGCCAAAACTGCGAGTGTTGATGATCAACACGTAAACACATCTTGGGGTTCAATAACTATGGAAATCGCTTCGGGACCCGAAAACGATGAGTAATAGTCCACGAAACGGGTCAGAATTGGACAAAACTGTGAGTGT
>NW_021190336.1:0-1141 GCF_002162155.2 Triticum dicoccoides | reverse complement strand
GAACGTAAGCCTGCTCTTGTATTAAGGGGGCTAGTTCTGCTTCCGGCCGCCCACGCAACGTGCAGGTGTGCTATGGGCGATGGGCCCAGACCCCTGTGCGCTTAGGTTTAGACCGGCGTGCTGGCCTCTCTGTTTTGCCTAGGTGGGGCTGCGACGTGTTGATCTTCCGAGGCCGGGCATGACCCAGGAAAGTGTGTCCGGCCAAATGGGATCAAGCGTGTTGGGTTATGTGGTGCACCCCTGCAGGGAAGTTTAATCTATTCGAATAGCCGTGATCTTCGGTAACAGGACGACTTGGAGTTGTACCTTGACCTTATGACAACTAGAACCGGATACTTAATAAAACACACCCTTCCAAGTGCCAGATATAACCGGTGGTCGCTCTTCCTCAGGGATATGAGGAGGGGATCGCCGGGTAGGATTATGCTATGAGATGCTATTTGGAGATGCTACTTGGAGATGCTACTTGGAGGACTTCAATCTACTCTCTTCTACTTGATGCAAGACGGTGGCGGCGAGAAGCGTAGTCTTCGACAGGATTAGCTATCCCCATCTTATTCTGGCATTCTGCAGTTCAGTCCACTGATATGGCCTCCTTACACATATACCCATGCATATGTAGTGTAGTTCCTTGCTTGCGAGTACTTTGGATGAGTACTCACGGTTGCTTTCTTTCCCCTTTTCCCCTTTCCTTTCTTTCTGGTTGTCGCAACCAGAGGCTGGAGTCCAGGAGCCAGACGCCACCGTCGACGACGACCCCTACTACACTGGAGGTGCCTACTACTACGTGCTGCCCGCTGATGACGACCGGGAGTAGTTTAGGAGGATCCCAGGCAGGAGGCCTGCGCCTCTTTCGATCTGTATCCCAGTTTGTGCTAGCCTTCTTAAGGCAAACTTGTTTAACTTATGTCTGTACTCAGATATTGTTGCTTCCGCTGACTCGTCTATGATCGAGCACTTGTATTCGAGCCCTCGAGGCCCCTGGCTTGTATTATGATGCTTGTATGACTTATTTTATGTTTTAGAGTTGTGTTGTGATATCTTCCCGTGAGTCCCTGATCTTGATCGTACACATTTGCGTGCATGATTAGTGTACGATTGAATCGGGGGCGTCACAAGTTGGTATCAGAGCCGACTGCCT
>NW_021190335.1:0-1058 GCF_002162155.2 Triticum dicoccoides | reverse complement strand
TGAAACGCCCTCGATGCGGCTATATCTCCCACGTGTCGAAGCACGACTTAGAGGCATAACCGCATTGAAAGCAATGTCGCAAGTGAGGTAATCTTCACACAACCCATGTAATACATAAGGAAAAGAGATACATAGTTGGCTTACAATCGCCACTTCACTCAATTACATGAATAAAGCATTACATCAACCAAATACAATCAAGGCCCGACTACGGAACCAAAATAAAAGAAGAACCCCAAATGCGACAAAGGTCCCCGATCGACCCCAACTGGGCTCCACTACTGATCAACTAGAACGAAACAACACAAAGGGCAAGATCTTCATCGAGCTCCTCCTTGAGCTTGGTTGCGTCACCTACTCGGTAACATAGGCACCTGCAAACTGGTTTTGGAAGTATCTGTGGGCCACGGGGACTCAGCAATCTCGCACCCGCGAGATCAAGACTATTTAAGCTTATAGGAAGGATGGAGTAATGAGGTGGAGCTGCAGCAAGCGACTAGCATATATGGTGGCTACAATCGCAAAAGAGAGCGAGAAGAGAGGGCAAGGCACGGTCGATAAAAGTATGATCAAGAAGTGATCCTATAGCAACCTACGTCAAGCATAACTCCAACACCGTGTTCACTTCCCGGACTCCGCCGGAAAGAGACCATCACGGTTACACACACGGTTAATGTATTTTAATTAAGGTCAACTTCGGGTTTTCTACAACCGGACGTTAACAAATTCCCATCTGCCCATAACCGCGGGCACGGCTTTCGAAAGTTCAAATCCCTGCAGGGGTGTCCCAACTTAGCCCATGACAAGCTCTCGCGGTCAACGAAGGAGTAGACCTCCACCCGAGATGTTCCGATCAGACTCGGTATCCCGGTACAACAAGACATTTCGACAGGGTAAAACTAAACCAGCAACACCGCCCGAATGTGCCGACAAATCCCGATAGGAGCTGCACATATCTCTTTCTCAGGGCACATTCAGATGAGCAATCCGTACAACTAAAACCAAACCTCGAGTTTCCTCGAGGGGGCGCTGCACAGGGCTCTAGTTCGGACCAACAC
>NW_021190334.1:0-1023 GCF_002162155.2 Triticum dicoccoides | reverse complement strand
AAAAATTCAAGGAATCCATCTGTACCATTTTCATGCATGTTAGAACAACTTATCACTACTGTTTAGGACAAATGAAGTGAATGGCATTTGAATAATCACATATGGAGTTTGAATTTGAATCTTGTATTCAAACCAACTTCATTTAATCTGTTGCTAGTTGCATTAGCCCAAAACACATTCATTTTGCCATGTCATGATCATGCATCATATTGTGCATTGCATTGATTGTGTTCCCTTCTGTGTTGCCGGTATTTGTCCCCTCTCGATAGACGTGATACCGATGATGTGACCGTTGACACTGATGAAGACTCAATGTTATCTTCAGAAGTGCCAGGCAAGCAAAACCCCCCTTGTTCATTCCGATACAATCCTACTCTCTCGCTCCTGCTCCTTTTTACTGCATTAGGACAACATCGATTCATCTGTTACTTGCTGCGGTACTGAACTCCTTTATCCTTTGCATGACCTGTCATTGCCACAGTAAATAGATGAAACCCACTAGCATGAGTAGGAGTTGTTTGATCCCTGTTGTGCCTACTCATTCATGTTTGTTTGTCATGCCTGCTACTGCTTAGAGTTGAGTCAGGTCTGATTCATCGGGGATGAATCAGAGGTGTGTGAACATGTCCTACCATGTGTGAGCTAAGTGTGTGAACACGATTTGGTAAAAGGTGTCGGTGAGAGGCCATGTAGGAGTACATGGTGGGTTGTCTCATTGAAGCCGTCCTTAGGAACTGAGTTCTGTGTTTGTGATCCATGATTCAGCTACTACCATACATTGGGCCCTGAAATATGACCCCGCTCGACTTCTTATTCACCCTCGTCCTCTGTCCAGGAGTTGCAAGTAGTTTCTGGTGTTTGTAGCTTACTGGAGGCCGTGGACAGCGCTGACCGTAGGGGTGGGCTGTGATGCGGTAGGTACGTGGCACGGTGTACCGGATGCCCGTTTGGTATCTCGGGAACCCTGTTCACATCGTTTGGGGCTGTGAGCGAAACTCCGGCCGGATCTCCTCATGGATGGAA
>NW_021190333.1:0-2509 GCF_002162155.2 Triticum dicoccoides | reverse complement strand
GGGAGGGTGGCCAGCGGGAAATAATGGGATATGAAGGATGGAGGTGACCTGCGCGGGGTTAGTGCTAGCCGGCGGCGGGATCTGAAGGAGGAAGAAGGGGATCAGGAGGAGCGCGAGGCGTACGATGCTCTTCGCCTCACTTCGATCGAGTGGCCCGCACGCCGTTCCTAAACACTTCCTTTTTTTAATATATTATTATACACAGGAAAACAGTCTTTCATAGGCGTGGATGATGAGCTATCTCGAAAACAACGAGGAATTATTAATAAAATGTAACAGCGGTGAGGTAATAAGAATGACAATCCGGTTCATGGACCATCTAGAGATGACAACAAGCACTGGAACAAACAACGGAAGGCGCACAAACGACATCCGCCATCCTTCACTGAGTCAGGTAAAACCTTGTTGTAGCTCACAGTCGGAATATTGTCTTGCTAAGGCCCCAAAGGGCCAGCGCACCAGACGGCATCCATCACCGACGAAGATAAAATGTAGGTCGAAAGAACCAAACCTGCAAACACATCAATGACCATAGACACTGACCAAATTTGGACATATCCACCAAAAACTAAGGCCAACTAGATCTAAACAAATTCGCTACAAACCGACGTCAACATGACCTAAGAAGATCCACCGGATATACACCACCTGAACTACACCTGAGCAGAGAAAGGACGGGGAGAATACCATTCTAAAACTAGACTACAGTGAATGATGCCCCATTGCCATACTCGCCGCCGGCAAGCTTAGGACGGGATTGGAGGGGCAACGGTGTGGCAAGGGCAGTGGCTGGTAGCTAGGTCTCACCATGTTAGACTCGTCTTCGGTTTACATAAGTACCGATGGTACAATTTGATAAGAGTTGTTTCCATCGGGTTACAATTTTATAACTTGGGCATGCCGCAGTAAGAAATCCGCAATGCTGGGAAACACCTTACTGATTTCGGTAGCTACGTCAATACCACCGAAAATCTGTTATAGTATTGGCTTAGTTGGGCCCTCCAAGCGATAGAAATGAACGGACCAAATTGATTTCATGTACCGTAAAATGTCTCTTATAGAAACCGTTGGAGATTATAGCCACTCATGCCAAAATCCTGGAAAGTAACATGAAACCAGATGTTCTTCTTCTGTATGGTTTATCGAGTTTATTCACTAAAGGGAACAAACTCGGACGTTGCATTTTGGATGCCAATGCTTTGGAACTAGACTAGATCTGAGGCAGCATTAAATTCTTCTAAACGCTTCCTTTCAACTTTGCATATTTGAGGAAAATGAAAATGGCTGCCGTCTATAAAGAGACCGTGAAAGCATCGAAATCAGTTGGATTAAAGCAGTTAGCGCTCTCTGATTTATTTGGAGGAAAAATGATGCCGCCGCAAGTAAATCAGTAGAATTTCTCTGGGTTTTTTTCTTCTAGTGGCAGAAGGTTGGCCAACAAATCTGTAACAACTTTTTTTCCACATGCCAACTCCCTTTCCTTCGTTGAATTATGAAGGTACCCTCAGGGAAGCGATCGATGGGAGTTGGGTGTCCTAATTCCTCTTCCCCTTCCCTTGTTAATCCCCATGTCCATGAACCAATCAAGAGATTTTAACTCTCGCCAACCTTAAACTCCCATTCTCTAGCTCCAACTCCCCCCAACCAAAGAAACTGCTAGAGATTACAACCATTCATGCCCATTCATGCCAAAATCCAGAAAAGTAACATGAAAACAAATCTTCTTGTTCTATAGGGTTTATATGTCAAATTTATTCAGTAAATAAAACAAACTTGGCAGTTGCATTTTAGATGCCAATGCCTGGAACTAGACTAGATCTGCGGCAGCGTTAAGTTCTCCTGAAGGCTTCCTTTGAACTTCCGCATCTTTGAGGAAACTAAACGTGACCGCCGTTGATAAAAACACCGTGAGAGCAACGAAGGCCAAGTCATAGGAATCTGGGCGAAATACGAAGATTGCTACCCCCAAGGAGATTAACATGATCCCGGTTGCCAGCAGCATCAACTGCACGAAACAATTAATCCACGAAAATGAATCAGAAACAGGTTGATAAGCGAAAACAAAATCTACAGTACTCCATGTGGGAATACTACTGGTTTATTAGGTGTCATGCGTCGATCGGCAAATACCTCTCGCGCTCCGGGTGTGCTAATAACAGTTGTCAATTCGCATGCTTCGGTCTCACATGTCTTCTTCTGGTCTCGCCGTTTGATAAGCCAGAGGTGGATCATGACCATGGAGTAGAGGAAGGTGATGGCGGTGAAGATTACGTTGTACCAATGCCCTAGCCCCGACCACAATAACAAGGCGTACATGACGAAGCAAACGAACATGACCAAAGTGACCAGCACGTGCTGCATGCATGCATGCACACAAAAACTAGTAAGCACCATTAGTGGATTCATATATCGACGTACAAACTCACATGCATGAACACACAGGCCGAGATCGAGTTAGCCTTGGTAGCTGATGATATAGAGCGCACGCGTGCGTACCTGAAAGACTTTG
>NW_021190332.1:0-1811 GCF_002162155.2 Triticum dicoccoides | reverse complement strand
GCCAATTCTGGTCCTTTTCGTGCACTATTACTCACTGTTCTGGGTCCCAGAGCGATTTCCATGATTAACGATCCCAGGAGTGCATTTACGTGTCCGTCATCAACACTCATAGTTTTGGCCAATTCTGACTCGTTTCGTGGACTATTACTCACCGTTTTGGGGTCCCGAAGCGATTTCCACAGTCGTTCAACCCCAAGGTGCGCTTACATGTCGGTCGTCAACACTCGCAGTTTTGCTCGATTCTGACCCGTTTCGTGGACTATTACTCACTATTTTGGGGTCCTGGAGTGATTTCCACGATTAACGAACCCCTGAGTGAGTTTACGTGTCGGTCATCAATAATCCTAGGTTTGTCCGATTCTGGGCTCTTTCATGGACTATTACTCACCGTTTTGGGGTCGCAAAACGCTTTCCATGGTTGTCGAACCCCAAGGTGTGCTATGTCTGGGTGTTCAAAACTCGTAGTTTGGGTCGATTCTGGCCCGTTTTTTGGACTATACTTAGTTTTGGGGTCCCGAAGTGATTTCCACGATTTGCAAATCTCGGGGTGCGTTTATGTGTGGTCATCAACAATCTCAATTTCGGCCAAATCTGGTCCGTTTCGTGCACTATTACTCACCGTTTTGGGTCCCAGAGCCATTTCCATGATTGACGATCCTAGGAGTGCATTAACGTGTCCATCGTCAACACTCATAGTTTTGGCCAATTCTGACCTGTTTCATGAACTATTACTCACTGTTTTGGGGTCCCGAAGCGATTTCCACAGTCGTTCAACCCCAAGGTGCGCATACGTGTCGGTTGTCAACACTCGCAGTTTTGGCCGATTCTGACCCGTTTCGTGGACTATTACTCGCTCTTTTGGGGTCCTGGAGTGATTTCCACGATTAACGAACCCCTGAGTGCGTTTACGTGTCGGTCATCACTAATCCTAGGTTTGTTCGATTCTGGGCTCTTTCATGGACTATTACTTACCGTTTTGGGGTCCCAAAATGCTTTCCATGGTTGTCGAACCCCAAGGTGTGCTATGTTTGGGTTTTCAAAACTCGTTGTTTGGGTCGATTCTGGCCCGTTTCTTGGACTATACTTAGTTTTGGGATCCCGAAGTGATTTCCATTATTGACCAATCTCGGGGTGCGATTACGTGTGGTCATCAACACTCTCAATTTCAGCCAATTCTGGTCCTTTTCGTGCACTATTACTCACTGTTCTGGGTCCCAGAGCGATTTCCATGATTAACGATCCCAGGAGTGCATTTACGTGTCCGTCATCAACACTCATAGTTTTGGCCAATTCTGACTCGTTTCGTGGACTATTACTCACCGTTTTGGGGTCCCGAAGCGATTTCCACAGTCGTTCAACCCCAAGGTGCGCTTACATGTCGGTCGTCAACACTCGCAGTTTTGCTCGATTCTGACCCGTTTCGTGGACTATTACTCACTATTTTGGGGTCCTGGAGTGATTTCCACGATTAACGAACCCCTGAGTGAGTTTACGTGTCGGTCATCAATAATCCTAGGTTTGTCCGATTCTGGGCTCTTTCATGGACTATTACTCACCGTTTTGGGGTCGCAAAACGCTTTCCATGGTTGTCGAACCCCAAGGTGTGCTATGTCTGGGTGTTCAAAACTCGTAGTTTGGGTCGATTCTGGCCCGTTTTTTGGACTATACTTAGTTTTGGGGTCCCGAAGTGATTTCCACGATTTGCAAATCTCGGGGTGCGTTTATGTGTGGTCATCAACAATCTCAATTTCGGCCAAATCTGGTCCGTTTCGTGCACTATTACTCACCGTTTTGGGTCCCAGAGCCATTTC
>NW_021190331.1:0-1011 GCF_002162155.2 Triticum dicoccoides | reverse complement strand
GAAGCGTTCAAGTGAACGGGGTTGATGGAGTCGTACTCGTCGTGATTCAGATCACCGATGATCAAGTGCCGAACGGACGGCACCTCCGCGTTCAACACACGTACAGCCCGGTGACGTCTCCCATGCCTTGATCCAGCAAGGAGAGAGGGAGAGGTTGAGGAAGACTCCATCCAACAGCAGCACAACGGCGTGGTGGTGGTGGAGGAGCGTGGCAATCCTGCAGGGCTTCGCCAAGCACCTACGGGAGAGGAGGAGGTGTCACGGGAGGGAGGGAGGCGCCAAGGGCTCAGGTATGGATGCCCTCCCTCCCCTCCACTATATATAGGGGCAGGGGAGAGGGGGGAGGCGCAGCCTTGCCCCCTCCTCCAAGGAAGGGGTGCGGCTAAGAAGGGGGGAGGAGTCCATCCTCCCCAAGGCACCTCGGAGGTGCCTTCCCCCTTTAGGACTCTCCCCTTTTTCCTATATCTTGGCGCATGGGCCTCTAGGGGATGGTTCCCTTGGCCCATGTAGGCCAAGGCGCACCCCCTACAGCCCATGTGGCCCCCCGGGGCAGGTGGCCCCACCCGGTGGGCCCCCGGGACCCTTCCGGTGGTGCCGGTACAATACCGATGACCCCGAAACTTGTCCCGATGGCCGAAACAGGACTTCCTATATATAAATCTTTACCTCCGGACCATTCCGGAACTCCTCGTGACGTCCGGGATCTCATCCGGGACTCCGAACAACATTCGGTAACCACATACAAGCTTCCTTTATAACCCTAGCGTCATCGAACCTTAAGTGTGTAGACCCTACGGGTTCGGGAGACATGCAGACATGACCGAGACGTTCTCCGGTCAATAACCAACAGCGGGATCTGGATACCCATGTTGGCTCCCACATGTTCCACGATGATCTCATCGGATGAACCACGATGTCAAGGACTCAATCGATCCCGTATACAATTCCCTTTGTCTAGCGGTATTTTACTTGCCCGAGATTCGATCGTCGGTATACCGATACCTTGTTCAA
>NW_021190330.1:0-1078 GCF_002162155.2 Triticum dicoccoides | reverse complement strand
GAATTCACCGGAAGGGGTTCCGGATGTTTCCCGAAATGTTTGGGTACGAGAACACGTTATTTGGGCCAAAGGGGAAAGCCCACAAGGTTTTTGGAAAGCGCAAAAGGAAGTTTTCCGGAGTCCACGGGCCAGACGCCAGGGTCCCTGGCGTCTGGGTCCAGACGCCGGGTACCCTGGCGTCTGGCCCTGGAGTACGAGAAGGACTCTTGCCTTTCGGGTGAAACCGACTTTGTGGAGGCTTTTACTCCAAGTTTGGACCCTAAGGCTCAACATATAAATAGAGGGGCAGGGCTAGCACCAAAGACAGATCAAGAAACACCAAGCCGTGTGCCGGCAACCCCGTCCCCTCTAGTTTATCCTCCGTCATAGTTTTCATAGTGCTTAGGCGAAGCCCTGCGGATATTGTACTTCACCAACACCGTCACCACACTGTCGTGCTGCCGGAACTCATCTACTACTTCGCCCGTCTTGCTGGATCGAGAAGGCGAGGACATCATCGAGCTGAACGTGTGCAGAACTCGGAGGTGCCGTGCGTTCGGTACTTGGATCGATCGGATCATGAAGACGTACGACTACATCAACCACGTTGATAAACTCTTCCGCTTAGCGATCTTCAAGGGTATGAAGATACACTCCCCCTCTCATTGCTATACATCACCATGATCTTGCGTGTGCGTAGGAAATTTTTTGAAATTACTACGTTCCCCAACACCATGAACCTCTCAAAGGGGTACATATTGTGTAGAAACACGGGGCCCAGAATGACAATCTCGTCAACTAGATGAACTAGGACGTGCGTCATGATATTGAAGAAGGATGGTGGGAACACCAGCTCGAAACTTACAAGACATTGCACCACATCACTCCTTAGCCTTGGTATGATTTCTGGATCGATCACCTTCTGAGAGATTGCATTGAGGAATGCACATAGCTTCACAATGGCTAATCGGACGTTTTCCGGTAGAAGCTCCCTCAATGCAACCGGAAGCAGTTGCGTTATAATCACGTGGCAGTCATGAGACTTTAGGTTCTGAAACTTTTTCTCTGCCATATTTATTATTCCTTTTATATTCGACGA
>NW_021190329.1:0-869 GCF_002162155.2 Triticum dicoccoides | reverse complement strand
CATGCATGAAAATAGTACAGATGGATAGATTGGATTTTTCTGATCATTTTTCATATATAATTTGTCCAATTTGGAGTTACAGAATAAAAGTTATGAATTTTTGAAGTTTAAATAATATTCTGGAATTTCCTGATTTAAATTAAATCCAGAAAATCAATTACTGCGTCAGCCTGACGTCAGTGTGACGTCAGCAGGTCAACGGAACTGGTCCAGGTCAAACCTGACAGTGGGTCCCGCATGTCAGGGTGATTATTTTAATTAAAACTTAATTAAAACTAATCCTGTTTAATTAACAGGGCTGGGCCCCACCTGTCATTGACTCAGGGGAGTCAACCAGGGCCCACCCGTGGTCAAACCCGAGTCGGCTGCACCGGCGTTTAGCCGCCGGCGAGCCCGACGCGGCGGCGGAAGTGGTTTTGGTCATTTCGGCCACCAAACGGACTGCGGAGACCACCGCAGTGGAGCTGAGGCCAACCCGCAGCTCTTGGCGGAGCCCGTTGGGGTCGGGGTGGCCGGAGTCGACGGCGGCGAGCTCGGCTGCGGTCGCCGGGGTTCGGTCGTGCACGGGAACGGTGCTGGAGCTCGAAGTCGAGCAAAGCGAGGCGCTAGGGATGCTCTACGGGGTCTTGCGAACTTGTTGGACTCGCCGGGGTGACCAAATGGTCACCGGAGCTGCGTCGACGGCGAGCTCGGCGACGGCGGAGGTTCGGCCGTGGTGGGGAGGTGGCTACGGTGAGGGAACGAGGGGAAGAAGAGGGGGAAACGGTGGCGTAGCTCACCGCGGTTGTAGTGGGCGTCGAAGCGGGCTCGGGGACGCACTGGAGACGGCGAATTCGACGGCGACGGTGGTCGGAGCCCGAAGAGGGGAA
>NW_021190328.1:0-767 GCF_002162155.2 Triticum dicoccoides | reverse complement strand
CTCTCCTCTCCCTCGCTCTCTCTCTCACACGGCCGAACACCACACTCGCCGCCGTTCGCCATAGCAGCCATCTCCGGCCACCCCTCGCTCCCCCGACTAGCTCAGGAGCTCCGCCTCGACTCCCTCTTCCTCCCCACCGCTCCACAGCTCCCCGGAAGCCCTGCATCGCCGCCACGTCGCCGTTCCCCTCTTCGGGCTCCGACCACCGTCGCCGTCGATTCGCCGTCTCCAGCGCGTCCCCGAGCCCACTTCGACGCCCACTGCAACCGCGGTGAGCTACACCACCGTTTCCCCCTCTCCTCCCCCTCGTTTCCCCACCGTAGCCACCTCCCCACCACGGCCGAACCTCCGCCGTCGCCGAGCTCGCCGTCGACGCAGCTCCGGTGACCATTTGGTCACCCCGGCGAGTCCAACGAGTTCGCAAGACCCCGTAGAGCATCCCTAGCGCCTCGCTTTGCTCGACTTCGAGCTCCAGCACCGTTCCCGTGCACGACCGAACCCCGGCGGCCGCAGCCGAGCTCGCCGCCGTCGACTCCGGCCACCCCGACCCCAACGGGCCCCGCCAAGAGCTGCGGGTTGGCCTCAGCTCCACTCCGGTGGTCTCCGCGGCCCCTCTGGTGGCCGAAATGACCAAAACCACTTCCGCCGCCGCGTCGGGCTCGCCGGCGACTAAACGCCGGCAGCCGACATTAACTTTGACCACGGGTGGGCCCTGGTTGACTCCCCTGAGTCAATGACAGGTGGGGCCCAGCCCTGTTAATTAAACA
>NW_021190327.1:0-1368 GCF_002162155.2 Triticum dicoccoides | reverse complement strand
TAAGGCGCAACGTCGTGCACGTTTGTAGTCGGATCGTCAAAGTCGTCTCCACCAAATCGATTGTTATCATCTCATCGAAAGATCGGGACCCTCGCCTCTATCAAGTGGTATCAGTTTTCAGGTTGCTCGGTGAGAATTTCCAGTTTTTCCTAGATTAGATTTATTTTCTTACCTATTGTCCAAGAAAAAGCCACAAAACAAAAGTTAGATCTATTCATCCTTTGTCCTAGCCAGACTGAGCCTTTGCAATTTTCTTTTCATTGTTTGCATTATTGAATTATTGGTTGCATCGCCGTGTCGAGTTGCTGGTCTTAGTGTCTAGTTCCTTTAGAGTTTCGAGTTCTGTTCACATTAGTCACGCAGCCGCTGCATCATTATCCCATCCGCTGTCCACCATCCCATCCACCAATTTCCACCACGTGTGATAGAGGCAAAGGTGTCCCGTCTTTCGATGAGATGGTGGATTTCGCTTTGGTGGAAGTCGACTTTGACGATCTGACTACGAACGTGCGAGGACGCCGCGCCTTAGCAATCGCTAAACCAACTCCGAGAGGTTATTGACCACGCCGGAGCACGATCAACCTGACCACGAGGGTCTGTTTCCTGCAAGCAAACGAAGAACAAGGAAGAAACTAAGATTGCAATCTGGATATTGCGAATATAAGATGAAAGCTTTATTGATCAAGGTGGGGTTCTGTGACGCCTTTGTCTGGTCGTTGAACACAAACGAAGTACGCGAAGTTGCGGCTATGGCGAACTTTTAATCTAAACAAAACCCAAAGTCTAAACGATGCCCTAAGGGCTGTATATATGGAGGAAGAGGGGGGGAATTTCGTGGCCCTTGGTGGAGGGGTCCGAAATCAACCCTGTCTCTTGTTTCCCCACACATACGGACTCTAAAAATAGCCTATACTTATGTATTTCCCCACACATACGGACGCAGCACCTAAAATAGCCTCGGGACGAAATTTATGAAGTGGCATCTCGTATATTTCGTCCAAGGCTTCATGCACACATTATGGTGGCTTCAAAGTCCTGAAATCATCACTTGTAACTCCGTTCTTGTTCCCCTTGCGCATGCCATCATCTCCATGCTTGTTCTTGCTCCAATGTTCATCCTTCTCCAAGCTAGGCCCTTCATTTGTAAGCAAAACAAATGTATCCAATTTAGGCAGCATCATATTCTCATGAACATTAGAATCATTACCAAGAAACGAAAGTACCTGATAATTTAGTTGGCGTGCACGAGCTCTAGTAATTGGTCCAGTATGTATAGCAGCAGGGGCTGTGGGTGTAACAATTGTATTGATGTCCTCATCATCCTCCCCTTCTTGAAATGAAGTCGTCCTCGACGGAAGTTCATCTTCC
>NW_021190326.1:0-661 GCF_002162155.2 Triticum dicoccoides | reverse complement strand
AGGCGGCGTCGGTGCGGCGTCCGGGCGGCGTCCAGGCGGCGAGGAGAGGGCGAGGGAGGGAGAGGGAGAGGGCGAGGGCGAGGGCGAGGGCGAGGGCAGCGGCGGCGGCGGCGGTGGATCGAGAGGGAGAGAACTGGCGAGGGGGATCGGGCGAAGGGGGATCGGGCGAAGGGGGGATCGGGCGAAGGGGGGCCACAATACTAATGGCGCACCTCACCGTGGTGCGCCATTAGCATGTCCATACTAATGGCGCACCTCACCGTGGTGCGCCATTAGTATTTTTTTTCAACTCGAGCCAAAAGGTTATGTAGTACCAGAACCTATCTATGTCAAGCCCACTCTACTAGCTCGACTGGTTAGCAGCCAGTTCTCACACCAGGAGGTCCTGGGTTCGACTCCCAGGCTCCACAAATTTTTTTTAGCATTTAAAAAGCTGTTTGATACTTATTTATGTTTAAATATGTTCAAACTTGTTTAAATAATAACAGTAATATTTTTTTTATAAGACAGTAGCATTTAAAAAGCTGTTTGATACTAATTTTTTTTATAAGACGGTGCGCGGGGTGCGGGGGGTCGGCGGCGGCGGTTGAGTAGGGGAATCGAGGGTGCGGGGGGTCGGCGGCGGCGGCCGGTGGACTGGGGGGGTGCTCGGCGGCGAGGG
>NW_021190325.1:0-1208 GCF_002162155.2 Triticum dicoccoides | reverse complement strand
GAAAAAACCGGTAGAAAGAAGCAAGAAAAAAAGGGAGGCTGCCACCAATGGCGAGGAAGAGTAAAACACGGGAGGCTGCAACCGATAACGAGGAAGAGTAAAACATAGGAGAACGCAACCGATAGCGAGGAAGAGTAGAACGTGGGAGGCTGTCACTGCTTGGGTCTCAAGAAAGCCACCGCCAAAGTCTTGTTGGGCCTCACAGCCGGTGAGCTTGCCCGCTTCACAGAGGTGGAGGCCACTATTTCATCCCCTCATGCTGAAGCTAAACTTGGTGGGCGCATCGCCCATCAGTGAGCTTGCCCGATTCGTGGAGGCGAAGACTACTCTTCCCTTTATGTTGAAGCTTCATTTTCTGGGGTTCAGGGCCATCCGGTGTGCTTGTTGTTGGACATGGGAAAAACATGTAGTGCAAAACGTGTGTCGCCACTGCCGGCGATCTTTTAGACTAGATTAGAATAGCCTAGTCGGCTATAGTTTAGTTGAAATATGTCGAGAATGTAATGTGCCTGCTCCAGTTTAGATGAAAATGATCCGGTTTTATGTACGAATTCTCTAAGTTCGTATGAAAATTGTCCAGTTTGTTTAAGTTTACATCAAATGTGACTGGGCGTTTGCAACTACCTTTGGATGATCTGTTCCCATATTAGTGTCCGGACCGGTCCGTAGACATATCTAGTGTCCGTCTTAGGGATCCGTGTTAGAGATACCCTAACATATATATGCATGTTACTAGACTAAACTATTAATGCACACGTGCAACACACATTAATATTTAGGCAATATATTAATTGCACGTGGATATTACGTACGATAGTATTTATGTGTTAATTCTGTGATTAGTGTAATATTTGGTATGATATTAATTGCATGTTAAACACGTTGAACGCTCGCTATTGGAGCAGTCTAGGTCGTTGGAATGACTTAATTTGATGGTCGAGATCAATTGGATCTACCCCTTTGAGTCTTTTTATATTGATATAGATAAATTATTTCCCACTACAACATGTTTGGATTATCGTGTTGTTTTTGAAGACACCTAAATAATACACGTCTCAGCTCATCGTTTTGTCTCCGACCGAAAATTCCTAAGCATCTAGTAAGATTCTAGTGTAAAATAAACACCTTCGTATTATTAAACTACAATAATTCCAAGCGCGGCCTAACTCGTATCTACACGGAGAGTCGGCACCATGGGACATCGTCAT
>NW_021190324.1:0-3178 GCF_002162155.2 Triticum dicoccoides | reverse complement strand
TCACCTGCGTGCTTGCTTGTGTTTGTTTCTAGCTGGCAAGAATCCATCGAGTCTTCCTCTATGTGTGCAACCTTGCCAGTGAGTGAATCTATCAAGGCAAAGGCAACAAACGTTAAGTATGTGCGAGTCTTGCCAGGATCTGATCTATCAACTCCTTCAGCCAGCTTTGCACTATGTGCACATCGTCAATGCTAGAAAGGCACTTAGCAAAAGTGGACAGCTCCACTGGCCTGCATCAACAATTCAAATCCTTAACAATACTAGAGACACATACTTTTTATGCAATTCTAAATTTATGGAAGCAGAAAAACTGATTATGTGAATTAAATATATAATCCCATGTGTAGGTGCTATCCTAGTGTTGTCATTATTTATGCGCACATAACTTGCAGGTAGATAACTCTATAGTATGAGGACTTCAAAATACGAGTGCATGTTGTTGGTGTTTTCGCATCCATCTTCCATCACTTCTAATACTTTTGTATTACATAATAGTAATTTTTCAGCATTTGACTGACATATCGATGGTATTTGTAATATATTTCTTTCTTCCATATTACCAGGAAATATGTCGAAGCACCGAATATATTCCATTTGTTGTGAACTAACAGAACAACACAACACATAAATAGAGAAATGTAAGTGTAAATCTTTCTTTCTCTTTAAATTCTTGAGGACAGTAACATTTTGTTATAAGTGTTCAAGATTCAGTTCTGACACTTTGGGTTGCTAACCCATTGCAAGTAATCATACAAATAATGTGCAATTTTGAAAAAAGACTGTGGGGCTTTGCCCTGCAGTACATAGTCAAAAAATGTGCAATTTTGAAATTATGTTTGTTGGCGCCCACATTTTCTATATAACCTGGAAAACTATTGAATACGTTATCAGTATGGCCTCTGAAATTTGATGTTTTGTCAGATATACAGGCACCTTCAAGTCCATCCATAATCATTTTAATCAATTGATTTTGAAAGGGCTATATAAATAGCTTTGAAAGAGACATCTACTAGCAGTAGAATGAAGCCTCCTTATAGTAACTCTGTGTGAAAGAATTGATATAAAAAACTCGAAATATAGAAGTAATATGTAGAAGGTAGAACCATAGAGAGATGTGTATGTTTAGTTGAGATATTTCGAGTAGTACCTTTGTGAAGCTGATATATCTTTCTTTTACAGGACATGCATGGTTGCTCTTGCTTCTTCTAAAATACTCCGTCTGTAATGCCATGAGACAAGGATTGGTGTAAGAAATATTCAAAGCTATTATATTGGTCTCAAGAAACTTGCAATACATTAATGAACCATTATTTTGAATTTTTTTACTGACATCACAACTACCACATCTTCGCTAAACGACAGAGGTTGCTAGCAACTGCACATGGAAAGATTGAATGTGATGTTCTGTCTACTAATCAATTATATATTACTAAAACTACATATTGATGCCTTTTTAGTTATGCAGCCGATAGTATTGTCCCCAGTTCTGCTTGACTTGATTTTTATTTCACATCAGCTTTATGAGAGAATGATTTTTCTTTCCCTATGGTAGTTCCTGTACTCAGGTAAATCTTTTTGCATCATTTCACTATTGGTTCTATCGTAATTATATTAGATTGAGATAGCAATATGTGGTTGCTAACAAACATAATTTCAAAATTGCACGTTATTTGTACGACATAAAACTAAATTTGTACCACTCAAGTCACATGAACTTTTGATAACATTGCAGTTAAGCAATGATTACTTGAAATGGATTAGCAACCCCAAAATGTTAGAGCTAAATCTTGAACACTTGTAACAAAATGTTACCGTCCTCAAGAATTTAAAGAGAAATAAAGGTTTGCACTTACATTCCTCTGTTGTGTTGCTCTGTTAGTCCACTGCCAATTCGTAGTATTGTTAGGATTCGTTGGATCCTAAAATTTGATTATTTAGCTAATCCCATGTTAGGCTTTTAAGTTTTCTCCCATTATATCAGATCTTTTTGGTTGCACATATTAATTTACTAATTGTGTATTGGAAGCAATTTACTGACTTGTGTAGTATTTAGCTGATCCCAGGTTAGGATTTTAAGTTAACTCTCATTACATCATTGCATTTTAGAATTTTGTAGCTAAAAGTTACTATTAAATTGGTGCAGGTATTAGATGGAGGCATCGGTTAACTAAGCATACCATTGCACGTATAGAGACCTTCAGTCCAGCATGTCAAGGTTGCTTTGCGCAGGTCCGATTAGAGGGGGCATGGACTTTATTAAGAGCGAGTGAGTGCCGAGGTATTCCTGTATCAAGTGCATGTCATGGGTTTGTACCTAAAATAATCAATTTGTACTACATTATTCGCTGGAGGTAGCATCATGATGACACAGAATTAAGGACTCGTATCAATTGGGAGTGTCTAAAAATTTATCAACTATTCTGATGTTCCATAAATTTTTAGTTTACTGAAAAGGGAAGGGGTTACCATCACGCTTTGATTGCGTTCATCCTGGACTAACTATACAAGGTTATGAATTATTTCTTCCATACTCTTATGATCTTGTATTCAAGTAAGTAATCTTTATCATTGTATAATATCTTCTGAATTTAACTATATCTAAAAGAAGATGCTTTCTGGTTTTCAAGAGAGCAGCAACTACATGTTATGCCGGGCTCAACCATATCAGCTGAAGGGAGTGACAAGCAAGTACTTTGTTGACAATAAGGAGAAGACGAGCAATATGGTAAAGAGTGACTCCTTGGTGAAGCAACTTTATTAATTAATTGAAGTGGCTGATGTCGTAATTTTCACGTCGTATTTTTCTTTGTTGTAGAAAAGATAATCATGTACACACAACAGAGAGAAAATGTTCATCTATTGTTTTCATCCTTCCTATTGGTGATGAGAGAATATACCACTGTATATCTGAGTGGTGTGTCCTAGAAACTTCCCTTTATTTTGCAATGCAGTATTCTAGTTTTGATGCCCTGGGGGTACACAAGGTTTAGCATTTAGTTGTGTTCAACACTCGAAAATGATATATCATTTTTGTCCTACATATACTAAATCATCAATGTGCACAAGTCTATTTGACTTCTGTTTTTTATCCTTCCATAAACAAGAAGGGCACGATAGACCCTAAATTTTATTTTCTTTGTAAAATGATATCAAGGTTTTTTGAATTTTGGAGAGAGAG
>NW_021190323.1:0-1071 GCF_002162155.2 Triticum dicoccoides | reverse complement strand
TTTTGGCATTGTTTGAATTTGTTTAAAATTCAAAACAGTGGCAAAACGAAATTAAATAAAACAAAACAGAAGAAAAAAATAAAAGAGAGAGAGAGGACTTACCTGGCCTCACCCGTGCAGCCCACCAGAACCGGCCCAGCCGGCCCAGCCCGCCACCGCTACTCCCCCCCCTGTCGTCTTCCTCTTGCCAGTGGGAGCAGCTGCGTGCTCGCACGCGCGCGGCCGAGGAGGCCACCTCCTCCCTGCCTGGCTGCCTCCTCCTTCCCTGGTCCCTCCCGCGACGCCACGCAGCCCCGACCCCCTCTCACTTCTCCCTCGCTCTCTGGACCTCCCTCCCCCTCGCTCCTCTGTTTCCCCTCCCGCGACCGAACGGAGCCGCCGCCACCGACGAGAGCCACCGTGGCTACCGGCCACCCCACGGCTCACCGACGCCCCAGGAAGCTCCGCTGGTCCTCCCTCTACCTCCTCAACAAGCCACGAGGCCCCGGACGTGCCACAACACCGCCCTCGATGCCTTCTTCAACCTCGGGACCGCCGGCCATCTTCGTCAAATTCGCCGGCTCCGGACCGTCCCCGACCTCGCCGAGCGTCCCCTCGTCATCGCCGTGAGTCACTGACCCTCTCCCCTAACTCAGCATGCTCCCCTCTGTGCCGTAGCGCCGTTCCCCACGAGCACCGAAGCCACCGTCCGCCATTGCTGCTGCACGCATAGCCTCCGTGCTCCCCTGGCCTCACTGAGCTGCTCTTAGTGCTCCCCATGTCTAGCAGGTGCTGCCCAGCCTCTCCATTTGCTCACTGATGCACCGTAGCGACGCGCCCGAGCACCACCGAACACCATCGCCGCCAAAGCTCGTCGCCGGCATGAGTTCCGGCGACCCCACGACCTCCCACTCGGTCCTCTGGATGCGCGGGAGCAAGGGCCATCCCCTGGTGCCCTCAGCGCGCCAAACTGACGCCTCTAGCGCAAGTCCGGCGTGCCCCGCCGTGTTCTGTGGTCGCCGTCGGCTGGTCTCCGGCGTGCTGACGTGGCGTCGTCGTTAGGGGCTAATGACCCTGCTAACTAACCCTGTG
>NW_021190322.1:0-1269 GCF_002162155.2 Triticum dicoccoides | reverse complement strand
GAACACCATGGAGGGACACTATTCGGGAGATGTATAAGTCTGCCAGCTGGCTAGCGGTTATACTCTCACGAACAGGTAAGAAATGGGCTACTTTGGAAAGACGATCGACCACGACGAAAATAGCATTATTCCCTCTCTTGGTCCTGGGAAAACCGGTAATGAAATCCATACCAATTTTATCCCATTTCCATTCAGGAATAGCTAAGGGTTGAAGGGTGCCAGCAGGCCGTTGATGCTCTGCTTTTACACGACGACAGACGTCGCAATTAGCAATATACTGAGCAATTTCTCTCTTCATCCTAGTCCACCAGAACCTCTGGCGTAGGTCCTGATACATCTTAGTACTACCGGGATGAATGGTGAGAGGAGATTCATGAGCTTCCTTAAGGATCAATCGCCTCAGGTTTCGCACTTTGGGAACCACTAGTCGATTCCTGAAGTATACGACCCCTTGATCATTAATGGAGAAGCAACTCGCAAATCCTTTCTGGATGTTTCTCTTGATGCGGGAGATTCCCGGATCTACCTTCTGTGCTTTGATAATCTGATCCGTAAGGGTAGGTTTTGCCACCAAGGTGGAAAGAAAACCTTGAGGTACAATGTGAAGGTTAAGCTTCCGAAATTCCTCATGGAGAAGCGGTTGACTTTGTTGTAACATCAGGTTGTTACAATAAGATTTACGACTTAGCGCATCAGCCATGACGTTGGCTTTCCCTGGGGTGTAGGTTATTCCTAAGTCGAAGTCTGTGATCAACTCAACCCAACGTCTCTGCCTGAGATTCAGATCCAGTTGGGTGAAAATGTACTTCAGACTTTGGTGATCAGTGAATATTTCGCAACGATTACCGAGGAGGTAATGTCGCCAGGTCTTAAGTGCATAGACTACGGCTGCAAGCTCTAGATCATGAGTAGGATAATTCTCCTCATGTGGGTGCAATTGCCGTGAAGCGTAAGCAATTACGTGTCGATCTTGCATGAGAATGCAACCTAGTCCTTGTCGCGAGGCGTCGCAGTAGATAACAAAGTCCTTGGAGAAGTCTGGCGGTACCAGTACGGGAGCAGAAGTCAGGCGTCTTTTCAGTTCCTGAAAGCTGTGCTCACATTGTGGAGTCCATTCGAACTTCTTATCTTTCTTGAGGAGTTCGGTTAGAGGTTTAGCAACCTTGGAGAAGTTCTCGACAAAGCGACGACAATAGCTCGCTAAGCCCAGAAAACTCCGAACTTGCTTGACCGATTCGGGTGGAGTCCAATTAAGGACGGCTTGAACTC
>NW_021190321.1:0-603 GCF_002162155.2 Triticum dicoccoides | reverse complement strand
TATTACTCATTGTTTTTGGGTCCCGAAGTAATTTCCACGATTAACAAACCCTGGGATGGGTTTACGTGTCGGTCATCAATACTGCTAGTTTTGGCCGATTCTGGCCTGTTTCATCGATATTACTCACTGTTTTTGGGTCCCAGAGTGATTTCCACGATTAACAAACCCTGTGATGCGTTTACGTGTTGGTCATCAACACTCGCAGTTTTGGCCGATTCTGGCCCATTTCTTGGATTATTACTCACTGATTTGGGGTCCCGAAGCGATTTCCATAGTTAGTCAACCCAAGGGTGTGCTTACATGTCAGTCATCAATACTGGCAGTTTTGGCCGATTCTGGCCCGTTTCATGGACTATTACTCACTGTTTTGGGGTCCCGGAGTGATTACCACCATTAACAAACCCTGGGATGTGTCTACGTGTCGGTCATAAACGCTGGCAGTTTTGGCCGATTCTGGCCCGTTTCATGGACTATTACTCACTGTTTTGGGGTCCCAGAGTGATTTCCACGATTAACAAATCTTGGGATGCGTTTACGTTTCTCTCATCAACACTGCCAGTTTTGGCCGATTCTGGCCTGTTTCATGGAGTATTACTCACTGTT